>NC_135803.1:144436863-144736863 GCF_964213995.1 Mustelus asterias
ATTGTAAATAGTTGAGACCCCAGTACTGAACCCCATGGCACTGCTCCAGTTAGTTCGCCAGTCTGAAAATGACCCATTTGTCCTGGCTCTGTTTCCTGTTATTTAGCCAATCCTCTATTCGTGCTAATCTATCACCCCAACGCCATGAGCTCTCACCTTGTTGAATGCCTTTTAGAAATACAAATACATGGGATTTATTAACTTTCAGTCCATTAACAACTTTGTGACTTGTCCAGTTGCCAATTCAATAAGGAGACCCTACCTCCCTGAGTTGTTGATGCATTACAAACCGACAGAAAATCCAAATTAACATCCACTTGATTCTGAATTGTCTGGGTTGCTTATCTCCATGTGTTGTTCCCATGTCTCTGCTGCCCTTCTAGTTGGTAAAGGCTGTGAATTTGGAAGGTACTGTCTTGGTAAACTGCCACTGGTGGAGGGGATGAATTTTGTGGAAGGGGTACCAGTCAAGTGGGCTGCTTGGTCCTCGATGCTGTGAAGCTTCTTCGCTTTTGTTGAAGCTGTACTCATCCAGACAAGCGCAGAGTATTCCATCACATTCCTGAGTGTTCCCTGTGGATGCTGGACAGGCTTTGGGCAGTCAGAAGGTGAATTAGTCAGAGGAATTACCAGAGAAATCCTCACCTCTGACCTGCTCTTGTAGTCATGGTATTTATAAAAGCAGAAATTAGAAGCAGGCGTAGTCTATTTGACCCCTCAAGCCTGCTCTGCCATTCAGTGTCGTCATGGCTGATCCTCTATCTCCACGCCACGCTCCTGCTCTTTCCCCGTATCTCTTGACACCTTTTAGTGTTTAGAAATCTGTCCATTCTTTCTTCAAAACATTCAGTGTCTTCTCTACCATAGCTTTCTGTAGTAGAGAATTCCACAGGTTCACCACCCTCTGAGTGAAGAAATTTCTCCTCGTCTCAATCCTAAATGGCTGCCCTGTATCCTGAGACTGTGACCCTTATTATTTTTGAGCACCCCCCCCCCCCCCCCCCCCCCCCACACACACACACACACACACACACACACACACACAAAGGGAAACATCATCCCTGTATCCAGTCTGTCCAGCCTTGTCAGAATTTTATACATTTCCATGAGATCCCTTATTCTTCCAAACTCCAGAAAATGCATCACAAGCCAGCCCAATCTCTTAAAATACAATCCTGCCATCACAGGAATCAGTCTGGTTCCTGCACACAATAGTCCACTTCAGTTTCTGGTCAGCGGTAACCCCCAGAATTTTGATAGTGGGGAAGTCAGTGATGATAAAGCCACTGAATGTCACGGAGAGGTGGTTTGATCCTATCTTGCTGGGCATGATCATTGCCTGGCATTTGTGTGGCACGAATGTCACTGGTTATTGTCAGCCCAAGCTTGGATATTGCCCAGGTCTTGCTGCATTTGAACGTGGACTGCTTCAGTATCTGAGGAATGGTATTGAACATCTGCAAACATCCCCACTTCTGACCTTATGATGGACGGAAGGTCATTGATGAAGCAGTTGAAAATGGTTGGGCCGAGGACACTACCCTGAGGGACTCCTGCAGTGATGTCCCGGAGCTGAGATGACTGACCTCCAACCACCACAGCCATCTTCCATTGTGCCAAGCGTGACTCTGACCAGCGGAGGATCTTCCCCCGATTCCCATTGACAGTTTTCTTAGGGCTCCTTGATGCCGCACTTCTAGATCCGAAACATTAACTTTGCTTCTCTTTCCACAGATGCTGCTAGACCTGCTGAGTTTATCCAACGTTTTCTGTTTTTATTTTGGTCAAATGCTACCTTGATATCGAGGGCAGTCACTTGCACTGCACTGGAATTCCACTCTTTTGTCCCTGCTTGAAACAAGGCTCTAATGGGATCTGAAACTGAGTAATCCCAATGTCCAAATCCCTCAACAATTCTGACATGTTAACTATGTTTTCTCTGCCTGACCCGGGTTTTGTGTTCTGTTATTTCTATATACACAGTGCAGTATGTTTGCTTGTATAGCATCAAAACTGCCTTGTGGCACTTGCTTAGTCTTGTAATTCCTGTGTTATATATTTTTGTTTTCCTTGGGTGTATAGGAGGCAAGAAGAAACCATTGAAACAGCCTAAAAAAATGAACAAGGAAACGGATGAGGTCTGTGTATATTTCTACATCATAATGTCTGGTCTCTGGGTCTAAATTTGCAAGAAATTTAAAAAGTACCATTGTAATTTTTAATGCTTTACACAGCCTTGCTGTGCACTGCACAGTCCGTTTCCAACAGTTAACCACTTACCGCTGATTGCATTCCAGTTAGAGAGAATAATTTGATGCGAGTGAGGGCGTATCGTTACTGGGCAAGAATAACCATTGCAGCATCAATTTAATCAAGGAAAGAGCATGCTGGGAAATTCAGCAGATCTGGCAGCATCTGTGCAGAGAGAAAATGGAGTTAGCATTTTTCATCCCATTATTTAAGAAAGGTTGTAGAGACAAGCCAGGAAACTACAGACCAGTGAGTCTCTCGTCTGTGATTGGGGAAACTTCTGGAGAAGATTCTGAAGGAGAGAATCTATCTCCATTTGGAGAGGCAAGGTTTGATCAGGGATAGTCAGCGTGGTTTTGTCAGAGGGAGGTCATGCCTAACAAATTTGATTTAATTTTTTGAGCATGTGACCAAGTGTGTGGATGAGGGTAGTGCGGTTGGTGTAATTTACATGGATTTCAGCAAAGCCTTTGACAAAGTCCCACATGGGAGACTTATTAAGAAGGCTAATGCACATGGGGTATAGGGTTATCTGACCAGGTGGATTTATAATTGGCTTAGCGGTAGGAGACGGAGGGTGGTGACAGATGGCTGCTTTAGTGACTGGAGGCCAGTGACCAGTGGTGTGCCACAGGGATCCGTGCTGGGCCCCCTATTGTTTGTCATTTATATAAATGACACATGACTATGTGGGGGGTAGGATCAGTAAGTTTGTCGATGACACAAAGATTGGCCGGGTGGTTAATAGTGAGGTTGAATATCTTGGGTTACAGGAAGATATAGACGAGATGGTCAAATGGGCGGATAAGTGGCAGGTGGAATTTAACCCTGAAAAGTGAGGTGATGCACTTTGGAAGGAGTAATTTGACGAGGAAGTATACTATGAAAGGTCTAACACGGGGAAGTTCCAAAGAACAAAGGGACCATGGCATGTTTGTCCATGGATCTATGAAGGCGGAAAGGCAGGTAAAAAGGGTGGTGAAAAAGGCATGGTGCACTTGCCTTTATCAATCGGGGTACAGATTACAAAAGCAGAGAGGTCATGAAGGAGTTGTATAGAACTTTGGTGAGGCCACTGCTGGAGCACTGTGTGCAGTTCTGGTCACCACATTATAGGAAGGATGTGAACGCACTGGAGGGGGTGTGGAGGAGATTTACCAGGATGCTGCCTGGGATGGAACATTTAAGTTATGAAGAGGTTGGATTGGCTTGGGTTGTTTTCTCCGAAGCAGAGAAGACTGAGGGGCGATTTGATTTAGGTGTTCAAGATTAAGGGGCATGGACAAGGTGGATGGGGAGCAGCTGTTCCCCTTAGTTGGAGAGCCAGTTACGAGGGGACACGAGTTAAAAGTGAGGGGTGAGAGATTTGGGGGGAAAACCTTTTTATCCAGAGGGTGGTGACGGTCTGGAATGCGCTGCCTGGGAGGGTGGTGGAGGTGGGATATGTCTCATCCTTTAAAAAGTACCTGGATGAGTACTTGACCCATAGCCTTGAATGTTATGGCATGCCAAGTGCTGGAAAATGGGATTAGGTGGGCAGGTCAGGGCATTTCATGCATTAGTGCAGATTCAATGGGCCGAAGGGCCTCTTCTGCATTGCAGTAATCTGTGATTGAGTCCATAATGACTCTTCAGAGTTAGAGAAAGAGACGTGGATTATATATTGTATAAGAGGGGGTGGGACAGGAGTAAAATAGAAGGTCAGTAATCGGTGGGAGCTCGGAGAGATTGTAACAAAGATGTATAGGTCATGAGTCAAAGGAAGCTTTAGAAAGAGAAAGTGCTAATAGTTGCATGAAAGTAAGATGTCAGAATGTGTAATAGATGAATAAAGGTCAGTGCTTAGGGAAAGCAGAACTTAAGAACAAGTGACAGGTGGCCTGGTTGGGGGGCGGGGGTAGGGAGTTTTGTCTTAGGACAGAAAGTGTTTTGGGTATGTTTTTTGAGAAGGGTTACAGTCTAAAGTTGCTAAACTCAATGTCGGGTCCAGAAGGCTGTAACGGTAATCGGAAGATGTGATGCTTCTCCTCCAGTTTGCATTGGGCTTCACTGGAACATTGCCAAGGATGGACATGTGGACATAAGAGCAAGGTGCTGAGTTGAAATCGCAAGCGACAGGAAGGTTGGGATCAAAGGCTCCTTAATGTACAATAGGCCATTGTCAAACGGGACAGTTGGCAGGGGGGTTTTAATAAAGATTGCTGAGACAGGTTAGAGCAAGGTCATGGATTTATAGAGGAAGTCGAGGATTGTAAATGTGGGTGCACTGGAAGAGCAGGAGACGTTGTGCAGGTCACTGAGGCTGAGTGGAGAGAATATGTGGTTAGCGTCATGGGAAAGTCAGTTTATAGAGAATGGGTTACCAACAAGGTGATCATTTTAAAGTCTGGAGCTGAAAGTATGAATAAGCATTTGCACAAATAACTAGCTGCCAATTTGGCTGAAATCCATTGTTTCGCCAGCATGTCCTGTGTTTGGTAAAGAAATGAGTAACTTGAGTGACTACCTCTATCCTTGCAGGATGATCTTGCTTTCAAACAGAAAAAGAAGGAAGAGCAGAAAAAGCTTGACGAGTTGAAAGCAAAAGCTGCAGGCAAAGGGCCACTCAGTGAGTAACGTGATTGCTATGAGTTTGTGAAAACTTCACAGTAAATGAAAGCAGATATCTAGTACATCATCTTTAGCCTCAACAACAGCTCGAAGGGCCAAATGGCCTCCTCCTGTTCCTGTCTTCTATGTAACACATGACTCCGATTGAGAGTGCAAGGCAGTGACCTCCGAGTGCCTGAACACTGCCATGTGTAAAGAATTGGAGTCTTTTGGACAGAGATGTGTTTAATTCAGAGTTGTCATTCTTTGTGCTAGCAGCACAGGATTTAGCCATAAATATTTTATTCTGCTTTGTGGTAATTAAAATCTTTTAAAGCAATAGGTTTGTTCCTCAGGCCTCCCTGTTCTTGTTTGCGTTTGTCTTCCATTTCCCCCTCTCAATTGGGAGTCTTTCCCTGTGTAGAATATCTAAATTTTTGCTGGACTTTCATCTGACCATTCCTAAGAGGGTTTGTAAGTTACTAACTGCAAGCTACCAGCTGATAATGTGCTTCCTAGGCTTAGCTGAGACCAGTCATTTGTCTCATGAATTCTTTTCTCTGTTCTTGGAGTGCATGGCAGAACCAGCATTTATTACCCAGCCTTCATCGCCCTTGAGAAGATAGAGGTGAGCTGGCATCTTGGACTGCTACAGTTCATCTGGCGTAGATATATCTACAGTGTTGTTAGGGAGAAATCTCCAGAGTTTTGACCCAGTGATAATGAGGACAGCCTTACAGTTCCAAGGCGGGTGGCTGAGTTCCCCATGCATCTGCTGTCTTTGATCTTCTAAATGGTAGAGGTCACAGGCATGGAAGGTGCTGTGAAGGAGCCTTGGCAAGTGGCATCTTGTGGTGGGAGGATTTAATGTTTAAAATTGTGTACGAGGTGCTGATCAAACAGGATGCTTTTTCCTGGGTGGTGTCAAGCTTCTTGTTGGTGCTGCACTCATCCAAGCAAGTTTGAGACAATTCCATCACTCTCCTGACTTGTGCCCTGTAGATGGCGAACAGGCTTTGGGGAGATAGAAGGTGGGTTACTTTAGGCAGAATTCATAACCTCTGACCTACTCTTGCAACCACAGTACTTGTATAGTTTGTCCAGTTAAGTTTCTGACCAATGGTGTCCCCCACACCCACCGGTGCTGGTAATACTGTTGAATGTCAGGGAGAGATGGTAAATTTCTCTTGCTGGAGGTGGTCATTGCCTGTGTAGTGTGAATGTTACTGCAGCAAGTGCCCATTGCCTTGTATCCAGTGCCTTCAGCCATTTCTTGGTAGCAAATGGAATCAGTTGAATTGGCTGATGACTGGCATCTGTGACCCTGGGGACCTTGGGAGGAGGTGGAGGCAGCAGATCATGCACTGGGCACCTCCAACTGAAGGTGGATGCAGATGCTTCAGCCTCGCCCTTTGTGCTGATGTGCTGGGTCATTGGGAGTGGTGCTGCTCTTGATGCTGCCTTTCCTGTTGTTTAATTGTCGACCGCCATTCATAATGCATGTGGCAAGACTGTGGAGCTTGGATCTGACCTGTTTGTGGAATCACTTGGCTGTATCTCCTATGCATTTGTTGTAGCTTCAGGTTGGCATCTCATTTCTAGATTTACCTTGTGTTATTTTGCAAAACTCTCCTGCACTCCTCATTGAACCAGGGTTGGGCCTGTGGCGTGACGGTAATGGTAGAGTGAGGACTATCCCGGGCCATGAGATTACAGACTGTGGTTGAATACATTTCTGTTGCCGATAGTGCCTCATGGATATGCAGTTTTGAGCTTCTAGATCAGTTCTGAATCTATCCCATTTAGCATGCTGATAGTGCCACACAACACGATGGAGGGATGTCATCAGTCTGAAGTGGGACTTGGTCTCCACAAACTGTGCAGTGATTACTACTCCCTATACTGTCATGAGCAGATGCACCTCTGATGGATAGATTTGTGAGGGTGAGGTCAAGCAGGGTGCCCCTCTTGGTTCTCATACCACTTTCTGTAGGCCTGGTTTAGCAGATATGTCCCTCAGGACTCTATCAGTAGTGGTGTTATTGAGACGTACCTGATGGGCATTAAACTCCTCCGTCTAGGGCATGTTCTGTGCTCTTGCGACCCTCGGTGCTTCCACATGGAGGAGCACTCGTTCAGGGAGGAGTAGTTGGGAATCAACAGGAGGTTTCCTTGCACATGTTTTACCTGATGCCATGAGCTTTCACTGTGTCCAGAGTTAGTTTTAAATCTGTGTCAATCTCTCCCAACTCCATACCTCTCCAACCTCTGGTCTACCCTGTTGGCAGGACAGGACATAACCAGGAATGGTTTTGGAGGTCTCTGAGGCAAAGGTTCAAGTTGACTGGTCTGTGGGATAGCTGTCCCAATTTTGACACCGATATTAAGTGAGGAGGATTCTGCAAAGTTGACTCAACAGGGTATATTATTCCTTTGTCCTTTCCTGTGCCTAGGTCGATGACGAGTGGTTCGTCCCGTTTTATTCTTTAGATTTTCCTATAGTGGTTTTGATATAGTTGAGTAGCTTATGAGGCCATTTCAGCAAGCAGTTAAGAGTCAGCCACAAAGCTGTTGGCCTGGAATCATAGTCCAGCCCTTTTGGGAAAGAGTGGAGAAGTGTTGGAAGGATTAGTAAGGTGATTATCTGCCTGTTGAAATATCAGGTACGCTCCTTCTGTAACCAACCAGTCCTGCAGTGGGACTTCTTTCTCAGGGAGGGGCACTACCCGCGGGGCCACAGATGTCGCCTGGTAGCTGTTCACACCTGGAGGGTGGTGTTTGCAATTCTACAATTGACCTCCGTTGGATGTGTGGGAAAGATTGGGTTCACTTGCAATGCTCCAATGGTCAAACAGCTTCCAACATTGAAATCTGTGCTCGACATGTGAAGAATAGTCCTGGTGAGCTATTAGTGGACAATTAATTGCTTTGGCGAGTACTCCAGCAAGGAGTGAGTGCGTTCAGAGAAGCGCAAGCAAAGGAAATGTTCAAAAAGGAGGATGAACTGCACCAATTCTTGAGTTTATACAGATGGTGGTCTTTCTCTGCAGGTACTGGAGGCATCAAAAAATCAGGCAAGAAGTAACGAGCACGGGAATGTCCAAAATGAACTATGTCGACACGTCACATTTGTCTATCTTCAGAGGGCAAAGGACTACATTTGCAACCTGCTTTTGCTATTTTCTGTTTAAGCTTTCTATCTTTTCCCTGTAAATTGTATATTTGTTTAAAACATCAATAAAGTTTTTTTTTCCTGTTTTTAAGTGTCAGTCAAATTTCAATCAAATGTAATTTTGTTTTTGTGTTTTCAGTTGCACTATTTAAGAAACAAAGTGGCCAGCAATACAGATACAAATTTGCACTCAAATCTGGGTTAAGTCCAGAGCATATTTTGAGCTGTTAAACATTAGGGAGCAATGTGATTACTTCAAGGTAACTAGCATATGTGAAAGCTTTTTTGCAGTGTTATACTTTAGTGATATCATCAGTCTCTTTGTCAAATGTTTCTTTACCTCTCAAGAGATTTGTGCAACTGATTGGAATTACATCCAGTCCAGTTTATAGGGTTATACAAATCAAACCGGGCGGCACGGTAGCACAGTGGTTAGCACTGCTGCTTCACAGCTCCAGGGTCCCGGGTTCGATTCCCGGCTCGGGTCACTGTCTGTGTGGAGTTTGCACATTCTCCTCGTGTCTGCGTGGGTTTCCTCCGGGTGCTCCGGTTTCCTCCCACAGTCCAAAGATGTGCGGGTTAGGTTGATTGGCCAGGTTAAAAAATTGCCCCTTAGAGTCCTGGGATGTGTAGGTTAGAGGGATTAGCGGGTAAATATGTGGGGGTAGGGCCTGGGTGGGATTGTGGTCGGTGCAGACTCGATGGGCCGAATGGCCTCCTTCTGCACTGTAGGGTTTCTATGATTTCTATGATTGTTTCTTTCATGCCATTTGGAAAGGAGTTGATGGTGTTTAATATGCATCAGTGCCAGTTATCCATTTCAGGAGGGACCAGCAGGTGACGTGGGAAAAAAGTAAAGAGTGGGACAAAAAATAGGAATACTGAATGCTTAAGTCAAATTATGCTTTTGTTAATTAGGATTCTTGGATTTCAGTTGGTATATTTTATTGGAAATAAAGAACAGGTCAGTGTACGCACAGTGGTACAGTGTTGAGCACTGCTATTTCACAGTACCAGGGACCCGTGTTCGATTCCCAGCTTGGCTCACTGTCTGTGCAGAGCCCACGTCTGCGTGGGTTTTATCCAGTAAGAAGTTTAACAACACCAGGTTAAAGCCCAACAGGTTTATTTGGTAGCAAAAGCCACACAAGCTTTCGGAGCCCCAAGCCCCTTCACCTGAAGAAGGGGCTTGGGGCTCCGAAAGCTTGTGTGGCTTTTGCTACCAAATAAACCTGTCGGGCTTTAACCTGGTGTTGTTAAACTTCTTACTGTGTTTACCCCAGTCCAACGCTGGCATCTCCACATCATGGGTTTTATCCTACAGTCCGAAAGATGTGCTCAGTGCATTGGCAGTGCTAAATTCTCCCTCGGTGTACCCGAGTAGGTGCCAAAGTGCGGCGACCATGGGATTTTCACAGTAACTTCGTTGTGGTGTTAATGTAAGCCTACTTGTGACGCTAATAAACTTAAACCTTTTACTTCCTGATATTTGCACAACCTGCATTAAGGGTTAGTGCATTTTTCAGCTTCCAATATGTGAAAGGGGGTTAGAAATATGTCTCCAAATTCAGTAAGAAACCGAGCAGAAACCTAAATGGTTAGACTGCAGAGCCTGACCACACGTGGTGTAGTTCAGCATAGATGCCTTCAAGCGGAAGGTATATGAATATAAAGGGGAAAAAGTAACAGACTATAATGCAAATGGGGTTGGATGATGTCGGGTGGGAGGACTTTCCTGTGGAGCAAAACACCAGGGGCTGAATGATCTATTTTTGTGATGTAAATTCTATGCATGTGAATCAGATTTACACTTCCCCATATAATCAATTGTACTACTGTCTGTCCTCCAGTAGGTGGTAATGTTTCACCATCTGAAAGTCGATGTGTCAGGCAGTAGCATATCCTGGTGGATAATTGCACTCTTTTTGCCAGATAACATTAAGACTTATAACTAAAGAGCACTTTTGCTGTCCTCAATATCTCAAGTGCTTCAGGGGTAATGAATAACTGAAGTACAGTGACTCATTCTAATGGTCTTGCAGCTTTTACTAAGTAAATTTAGCATTCATTTGATACAAACGCCATTAAAATTACTTATACGGAGGCTGCTTTCTTAAAGCATACTTATAAGAAAAGTTAAATGATTTACATAATTAGAACATCTGATAGTCGGTATCATAGTACTTTATATATTGGAATATGGGTAACACTGGCATATCCAACATTTATTGCCACATTGCACTTGTGAAAGTGGTGGAGGACACATTTGAACTATTACAACTGTGGTGAAAATACTCCTACCTATCAGCATTATATTCTTAAATGAATACCCAGAGGCAACTGAAGTATAGCAATATGTGTCTGGGGTGTGTGACTTGGCGATGCTTCTTCGGTTGTGGCTTTGTGAGATGCTGCCAAAGAGGCCCTGGTGACTTGCACCAGTGTATCTTTTAAATAGAGCACATCAAAGCCTTAGTTACTGGCAGTGGCGCTTAGTTTTTTTCCTTTCATGTTTTGTGGGTATTGCTGGCTAGGCCAGCATTTCTTGTCCGCCTCTAATTGCCTTCTAGAAGGTGGTGAGCCATCTTGATCCCCGACAGTCCATGTGGTTGGTGTAGGTACACCCACAGTGCTGTTAGGCACTGTTAAGTCATGAAGAGAGGTTGCATAAGCTTGGGTTATTTTCGTTGGAGCAGAGAAGACTGAGGGACGACCTGGTCGAGGTGTACAAGATTGAGAGATATGGACAGAGCGGATAAGGAGCAGCTGTTCCCCTTAGTTGAAGGGTCAGTCATATTGGACATACCTGGGCAATTTTCAACACTGGATAGATGTCAATGTTGTAGCTGTACTGGAACAGCTTGGCTCGGTAAGTGGCTAGTTCGGGAGGACAAATCTTCTGTACTATCGCTGGAATGTTGTCAGAACCCATAACCGTTGTAGTATACAATGCCTTCAGTTCGTTTTTGATATCACATGGGATAAATTGATATCGCACAGATTGAATCAGCTGAAGACTTGCATTTGTGACGCTGGAGACTTCAGGAGGAGTTCACATTGGTATTAGTGTGCTGATCTAATGGACCTCTTTACTCTGACCTTTATCAAGCTTCTTGAATGTTGTAGGTGCACCAGTATGGTCAAGTGGGGAGAGTAGCCCATTACACTCGTGACCAGTGCCTTGAGGTGGTTGGGGGATTCAGCAATGAGGATGTTGTTTAAATGCCAATGAAGGGGTTAAGATTTCTTGTTGGAAACTGGTGCTGTGTTCTCACTTTAGTTGCATGTGGGCATGGGGACATCTCAGCAGCTGAGGAATTGTGAATGGAATTGAACATTGCCATTGTGATAGAAAACAGCTTGTGCTCATGCTGAGGGTGGCCATTGATGAAGCAGCTGAAATTGTTGGGGCTAAAATCATCCAGTGGAATTCCTACATTCATACCAATGTTGGAATGAAGGAACAAAAAACATCTGTAGATGCCTTCTAGTCCAAACCTGCACATTCTTCCTGTCAAGATATATGAAAATAATCTCTTGCCTTGATTGGTTTGTCTTGGCCCAAGTTCATTTTCCTTTGTAGAATTTTTTGTTTACTTAATTTTGTGCACAAACTTAAAAATGTAACTGATATTAGAAAGACTAGTTTTATTGTGCATTACTTGTTGCCTTGAGGGCAATGGCATATCTTCGTCTCCAAGTACTGCAGCTCTTAAAGTGATGATGAAACCAGGATATTGACTCAAAGATATAGTAATATATCTCAAGTGTGGATGATGTTGACTTTGAGATGATTTTCCCCACGTCATTGTCCTTATCAATCTCGTTGATACAAGTCGCAAGGGCTGGAGTTGCTGTTGATGGAATGTAATGGGATTCACTCAGGTATGTCTGCGTGATAATCTGGAACAGTTGCGGGCAACCTGGGGCCTGGAGGCCACATGCCTGGTCTAATGGGGACCCAAAAGACATTTTGTTGACTGTTGGCCACAACTCGGGGTTGCCACATTCCACTGATTTCCATTCACGTAGTTTATTTCCCACCAGTATGACTGAAGTGATACACTCATAAAACAAGGGCAAATGAGGTGTGTGCTTATTGCTCACAACATTGACTGAGAGCTGTGCGCTCCTCTGTGTCCAAAGTGTAAATATTTCTTTTGTTTTTCCCATTTGAAGTTGATAGAACTATTAATATGATTCTATAACACAATGAAATAGCGTGTATTAAATGTATTTAATCTTATTCATGGAGTCATGATTAGTGATTTTTGATTTTGATTTATTATTGTCACAGGTATTGGTATACAGTGGAAATATTGTTTCTTGCATGCTGAAAAGACAAAGCATACTGTACATAGAGAAGGAAAGGAGAGCGTGCAGAATGTAGTGTTATAGTCATAGCCCGGGTGTAGAGAAAGATCAACTTAATGCGAAGTAGGTCCATTCAAGAGTCTGATGGCAGCAGAGAAGAAGCTGTTCTTGAGTCGATTGGTACGTGTCCTCAGACTTTTGTACCTTTTCTCGACAGAGGAAGGTGGAAGAGAGTATGTCTGGAGTGCATGTGTTCTTGATTATGGTGGCTGCTTTTCCGAGGCAGCGGGAAGGGTCAATGGGTGGGAGACTGGTTTGCGTGATGGACTGGGCTTTGTTCATGACTCTTTGCGGTCTTGGACAGAGCAGGAGCCATACCAAGCTGATACATCTGGAAAGGATGTTTTCTATGGTACATCTGTAAACGTTGGTGAGAGTTGTGGATATGCCAAATTTCCTTTGTCTTCTGAGAAAGTAGAGGCATTGGTGGGCTTAACTATTGTGGTGATAGTGTACCTCTAAGAAATGTTTTTTCAAATCATGTTCTCTGCAACTCTCCCAGCCTCAGCTTATGCCATTGTTGCTGAGTTAGAACATAGAACATAGAAAGCCACAGCACAAACAGGCCCTTCGGCCCACAAGTTGCGCCGATCACATCCCCACCTCTAGGCCTATCTATAGCCCTCAATCCCATTAAATCCCATGTACTCATCCAGAAGTCTCTTAAAAGACCCCAATGAGTTTGCCTCCACCACCACCGACGTCAGCCGATTCCACTCACCCACCACCCTCTGAGTGAAAAACTTACCCCTGACATCTCCTCTGTACCTACCCCCCAGCACCTTAAACCTGTGTCCTCTCGTAGCAACCATTTCAGCCCTTGGAAATAGCCTCTGAGAGTCTACCCTATCCAGACCTCTCAACATCTTGTAAACCTCTATCAGGTCACCTCTCATCCTTCGTCTCTCCAGGGAGAAGAGACCAAGCTCCCTCAACCTATCCTCATAAGGCATGCCCCCCAATCCAGGCAACATCCTTGTAAATCTCCTCTGCACCCTTTCAATGGCTTCAACATCTTTCCTGTAATGAGGTGACCAGAACTGCGCGCAGTACTCCAAGTGGGGTCTAACCAGGGTCCTATAAAGCTGCAGCATTATCTCCCGACTCCTAAACTCAATCCCTCGATTAATGAAGGCCAGTACGCCGTACGCCTTCTTGACCGCATCCTCCACCTGCGAGGCCGATTTAAGAGTCCTATGGACCCGGACCCCAAGGTCCTTCTGATCCTCTACACTGCTAAGAATGGTACCCTTCATATTATACTGCTGCTTCATCCCATTGGATCTGCCAAAATGGATCACCACACACTTATCCGGGTTGAAGTCCATCTGCCACTTCTCCGCCCAGTCTTGCATTCTATCTATGTCTCGCTGCAACTTCTGACATCCCTCCAAACTATCCACAACACCACCTACCTTGGTGTCGTCAGCAAACTTACCAACCCATCCCTCCACTTCCTCATCCAGGTCATTTATGAAAATGACAAACAGCAAGGGTCCCAGAACAGATCCCTGGGGCACTCCACTGGTCACTGACCTCCATGCAGAGAAAGACCCCTCCACAGCCACTCTCTGCCTTCTGCAGGCAAGCCAGTTCTGGATCCACAAGGCAACAGCCCCTTGGATCCCATGCCCTCTCACTTTCTCAAGAAGTCTTGCATGGGGGACCATGAGTTGTCTGTGTATGTCCTTCTATTGTTCCATCAGTCGTTTAAATGGTGGTTGTTTGTTTTTATTTTGGGATGTTTTATGACCCTGCATTGTTAGGACGAAGGTCATGTGTTTTGGACAGTTTTTTTTCCTTCCTAATGAATTTAAGGTTTTATTTTCTGTTTTGGCTGGCAGCAGTTTAAGTTTTAGAAGGGACGTCAAGCTGAAAAGAAGTGCTTCCCCCTCTCCCTGATTTTGTAAATTCTGTTGGCTAGCTGAAAGCAAAGCTTCTTGCCTTCTTGGAGTAGAACATCTGCTGTTGGTGGCTTGACCAGAGTCTTCCTGGGAAGCTGTTCTGATTTCAAAGTGTGTCCAGAGGGCTGCTAGAAGTTACAAGGCTGGGAAGTCAGGATTTTCAATGCTCCAACCAAAGGACTGAATTCCAGTATCAGTTGAGCATTAGTCTTTGCTGTGTTTAAACCCGTGGAAAGGGTTCTTTTTAATCTAAAGGAAGTTTTATTTGATTGAAACATTTTAGATATATTTGTTAAAGGTTATGCATTATCATGGTTGTTTTGTTTTTTTGTTTGTAATTGGTAAAAGTTAATGCTAATTTACATACTATACATGTTAACCATATTCTTAATTAAACTTTGTTTGATAAAAGCTCCCAAGTGGGTCATTTGAATCATACCTGAAGTGAAACATCTCATGCTTACCCTATCCAATTCAAAGTGCAAAACTTATGATCCATGCGGGCTTCATAAAACACTTTGGAATTTCTGACCTGAATTGTAATACTGTACTGTCAGCATAGAGGGACCAGGATAGGTTGTTGGTGATCTGGACACCTAAAAACCTGAAGCTGTCGACCATTTCTACATCATCATCCCTATTGATGTAGACGGGCATATCTTCCACTACGCTTCCTGAAGTCGAGAACTATCTCCTTCCATTTAAGATTTAGAATCCTACAGCGCAGAAGGAGGCCATTCGGCCCATCGAATCTGCACCTACCACAATCCCACCCAGGCCCTTTCCCCACAACCCAATGCATTTACCCATGCCAGTCCTCCTGACATTAAGGGGCAATTAAATTCACCAGCCAGTTCACCAGATTCCTTATCTTTTTTCTGCACTCCGTCTCGTTTGAGATCTGACCCACTTTGGTGGTGTCATCAGCAAACTTGAAAATTGAGTTGGAGGGGAAATTGGCCACACGGTCATAGTTGCATAAGGAATATAGTAGGGGGCTAAGAACATAACCTTGTGGGGCATCGGTGTTGAGGATGATTGTGACGGAGGTGTTGTTGCCTATCCTTACTGATTGCAGTCTGGTTAGGAAGTTCAGGATCCAGTTGCAGAGGGAGGAGCCGAGCCCCAGGTCACGAAGCTTGGGGATGCGTTTCGTAGGAATAATGGTGTTGAAGGCTGAGCTGTAGTCTATGAATAGGAGTCTGACATAAGTGTCTTTGTTATCTAGGTGTTCCAGGATTGAGTGTAGGCCTAGGGAGATGGCGTCTGCTGTGGACTTGTTGCATCGATAGGCGAACTGTAACGATCCAGGCAGTCTGGGAGGCTGGAATTGATTTGTGCCATGACTAACCTTTCGAAGCACTTCATAATGATGGATGTCAGAGCCACTGGGCGATAATCATTAAGGCACGCTGCTTGGTTTTTCTTTGGTACGGGACGATGGTCATCTTCTTGAAGCAGGTAGGGACCTCAGATTGGTGTAACGAGAGGTTGAGGATGTCTGCGAATACCCCCGCCAGCTGATCCACACAGGATCTGAGTGCTTGTCCGGGTACCCCATCCGGGCCAGTCGCTTTCCATGGGTTGATCTTCGAGAAGGTTGCTCTGACATTGACAATGGTGACCTCGGATACTGGTTTGAACAAGCCTGATTTCAATCTTGTGGCCCACTGAGATGAAAGAGGGCCATTCATACAGCTCACTCACTAGCCTAGGTTGCCTATCACTGTTTGGAATATGTTAGTTTGGTTATTTGTATTTATGGTAAGACAATGAACAAAGAGACCAAAGAAAAGTACAGCACAGGAACAGGCCCTTCGACCCTCCAAGCCTGTGCCGATCATGATGCCCTAACTAAACTACAAAAAAACCTTTTTTGTCCTCACTCAGTCCGTATCCCTCCATTCCCTTCCTTTTCACGAACCCATCCAGATGCCTCTTAAATTTTGCTAATGTGCCTGCTTCCACCACCACCTCTGGCAGTGCATTCCAGGCACCCACCACTCTCTGCGTGAAACACTTTCCCCCGCACATCTCCCATAACCTTTCCCCCTCTCACCTTCAACCTGTGCCCCCTTGTAATTGACACTTCCACCCTGGGAAAAAACCTCTGACTATCCACCCTGTCTATGCCTCTCATAATTTTGTAGACCTCTATCAGGTCTCCCCTCAGCCTCCGTCTTTCCAGTGGAAACAATCCTAGTTTATTCAATCTCTCCTCACAACCAACACCCTCGAGACTAGGCAACATCCTGGTGAACCTTCTTTGCACTCTCCACGTCCTTCTGGTAGTGCAGCAACCCAAAATGCACGCAATACTCCAAATGCAGCCTAACTAATGATCAGGACTAAGATCATAAAATGATTACAAGAGGCTGCAAGTGCATTTTTAGTGGGTTTATGTTAACCTGTTGTGATTTTGTATGTATTTTAATGCAATAATTTATTGGCACTTTGCATGAATGTACAGATCAAAGGTAAAAATGGTATAAGAATGAACCATTATATCAGAACACTCATAATGAAATTGTGAAGCAGGTGTCTCAATAAAGACCCGATCATTCGTTGCTACAACTGGGTGTGTGTACAATTGTATTTAAGTTAGTGAGACAAAGATGAACAAGAAATCCAACAACTTCCTACTCTGTATCAAAATGAATGAAGGTTTCTTCTATACACTGTATTGACTTCATAAATGTGTTGTTAAAGAATGTCATTGATTTCACTACATATGATCCACAAAGGAAAATTCTCCCATTATAGTTTCTAACCAAAGTCATGAAAGACGTTCTACTTGATTGACCATGATAAATTACCCCTCCTCGTCCCTTTGACCTGTCCACAAGCCTTTTATCCAGTTGATAACACCATCCTCCCCCAAATCCTGTCCACTACTTTCCAGCTGAGTGGAGCTGCATCGGCTTCTGGTTAAGCAACATCTTGATTTAAAAAATTCTCACCCTTGTTTTCAGATCACTTATCCCTCTCCACTTCTGATTTCAACCCGACAGCCCTCAGTTATCTGCGGTCCCTTCATTTTGGCCTCTTCAGCAGTCATATTAATACTAATAATATCAGCGATAATCTTACTGAATAGCAGAGCAGGCTAGAAGGCTGAATGGCCGACTGCTGCTTCAAACTCCATAGAACCTACAGTGCAGAATGAGGAGATTCGGCCTATCGGGTCTGTATCGACTCTCGGAAAGAGCATCTTACTCAGGCTCACCGCTCTCCCCCGTCCCCCCCAAATCTCTGAAATCCCACACATTTACCATGCTTAATCTACACACATTGTATTCCTATAAACAATGCATCCTTGGCTTTCTTCCGCCTTAAGTTCTGAAATTCCCTCCCTGAACCTTTCTTCTTTGAAGGTGCTCCCCAAAACCTACCTTTTGGCCAGATGTTAGGTCACCTACCCTAATATTAAAGGTTTAAAGTTTATTTTATTGGTCACAAGTAAGGCTTACATTAACACTGCAATGAAGTTGCTGTGAAATTCCCCTAGTTGCCATATTCTGATGCCTGTTTGGGTCAATGCACCTAACCAGCACGTCTTTCAGTCTTTCAGTATTTCCGTGTGTGGCATGGCGTCAGATTTTGTTTGATAATTTGTTCTAGTAAAGTTCTCCTAGGATTTTTTACCATGTTTTTTTTAAGACAGGCAAGTTGTTGTTTAACCCAATCACATTGGACAAGTCTTGCATACTGAAAAGTACTCCCCACCGACTAAGTGGAATTTTAACTCCATGTCAGCTATGACCTCACGGAATTGTAAATTGGTAATTTGGAGTTATTGGGTCATGTGTGCTGGAGAATAGGTTGACATTTCTCTAAGTAATCTCAGACGTAGCCCTTAGAAATACGTTTGATTTCACTCATTGGGCTGGGTTTGAACTCATTCTGAGAGGTGAACTGATAGTGCCCATTTCCCCAGAAGTATAAAGTAGTTACTCATTCAATACACGTGTCCAAGGCCATTGAGAACAGATTTAGTTCACGGTGCTTGTCTTTTTAGCTCAGTAACGTATTATCTCAAACCATTATTTTTTTTAAAAAAACGATTTCCAATATCTGTCTTTCCTTATGGGTGAATAAACCAGACGCACTGCTCAAAAATGGTTTCAGCAATCTCGTACAGACCCAGCACAAACCCCTTCTGCGCAGTAATTGTACATGGTTCTACCTTTGAATCTGATTCTCTGATAATAGTGTGGGGGCAATGAACTTTACCCTTTTAGATCTTTTACAAGGCTGATAATACCTTATTTCTTTAGCCATCACGGTCAGTCTCTGAGAACAATTCTCGTACGTCAATCACTACCCGCTTTCTTGTGCTATATTAACTAATATATTCAGTTAATGGCTAGCTATTTTATGATGTTACAAATTTCATTTAATAAATATAATTTTCCCTTAGTCTGTTCAGCTGTTATGTTATTGATCCGGTATATATTTCCTCAGGATAGTAATTTTGCCTTCACAAAAAAACTATTACCGGCAGCTTTCCACATGGATAAAAATGCTGCCAATTCTATAACGCTACTCTCCCTCGCTCAGTACTGTACTGTTATTCGTATTGTGACGATACTGTGCCTTTAAGAAATGTATTTGGGTCATGTTTCTTGTGCAGGATTTGTTTTAGCAGTTTATTATTGGTGCCACTTTGTCTGTATCCAGAATTCCATATTGTTACTGCAGCAGCATAATTTATCTTGATTGCTGGAATGTTTGTTTTAATCTGGACTAAGGCAGGGTTGCTATTTAGTGTTTCCCCTTGGGGTTTTTCAGAGTGGGCCTTGATTTAAGTTGATCGACAAGTAAGGTCACTTGACTGGGCAGGGCGGGGCGAGGCTCACAGATAGAAACCCAGTTCAGATGCTGTTTGGGAGCTGTAGAGAGAAGAAATAGCTCTGAGTCTCTGGAGATTAGTGACTGGGATCTGCCAGACGCTAGGTCTTTTTCTCTGAAATTCTGCTGCTTGAAGGTAGATCTTTTCTGGTAACTGTTGTTTGGGAGTCAGAAGGCATCTTTCTGGTGTCAGAAGTCGTCTTTCAGGTGTCTTTCTGTATCTGTCCAGAAGGATTAAAAGGCTGGAAATCTAGCATCCAAGTGAGCCTATCTGTTTTTTGGTGCTAATTCGTTCTGAAAAAGGATGTATGTCTATGGGGATATTGCTTAAATTGGAACTATAGAGATAGATAGCTGTTCAGAATTACACTTTGTCATGTTTAAGTATTTTAATTAGTAAAAGTTATGCTAATTTATATTGTTCTTTCTAACTGTGTTCTTAAACAAAGTTTGTTTTAATACAAGTTATTTAGTGGGTCAATAGACTCACACCTGGAGTGAAACACCTTATGCTCGCACTAGTGCCAAATTCAAATAAAGTTGGGGTCTAGGCTAACTTCATAAAATACCTTGGGGTTTCTGAATCTGGTCCCTAACAGGATGTTGAATGGTCACCTAAACTCTGGAACTGATGGTGCACTGATCTCCATTAAGAATTTTCTGTGCATTCCTCTCTGTCATTGAAAGAAGGACAGAAAACCACCCGACTTCCCAAAGCCCATGACAACAGTCAAAGCGCAGTCACGGTTATAATGCAGGAAATGTGGCACCCAACCTGCACACTGCGAACCCCCATGTACAGCAATGTGATAGTGGCCAGATTATTTTCTGCATGCTGTTGAATGAGGGGTAAACATTGGCCAGGACACCGGGGAGAATTTAAAAGCCAAAGCAGAATATGGCAGATGCTGGAAATCTGAAACCAAACCAGAAAATGCTGGAAAGGTTCAGCAGGTCAAGTAGCAAACTGAGTTAATGTTTCCAGTCGATGGCCTGCACTGCTGCCTCACAGCACTTGGGAGCCGGGTTCGATTCCGGCCTTGGGTCACTGTCTGTGTGGAGTTTGCACATTCTCCCTGTGTCCGCTTGGGTTTCCTCCGGATGATCCGGTTTCCTCCCACGCACCAAAGTTGTGCAGTTTAGGTGGAATGGCCGTGCTAAATTGATCCTCAGTGTCCAAAGATGTGTAAGTTTGGGGAATTAACCATGGTAAATGTGCAGGATTACGAGGATTGGGCAGGTGGGGGGGGGGTCTGGGTAGGATGCTGAATCGGTGCAGACTCGGTGGCCCCCTTCTGCATCGTAGATATTCTATAATCTTTCATTTTTTAACTTTAGAACCCAAGCATTGTTAAATATGTGTAAAAATGACAAACATATCATCCCAACACAGCAGCAACAAGGTATAGGAATTCTTGCTAGGACTCATTGGACAGTCGCCAGCCTCTGCATTTGCTAAGTGGCCCCTAGGGCAACGGTGCTCAAGTAATTTTCGTATTTCTCCCGCACGGTGGCGCTGTGGTTAGCACTGCTGCTTTACAGCACCAGGGATCCAGGTTCGATTCCCTGCTGGGGTCACTGTCTGTGCAGAGTCTGCACATTCTCCCCGTGTCTGTGGGTTTCCTCTAAGTGCTCTGGTTTCTTCCCACAGCCCGAAAGATGTGCAGGTTAGGTGGATTGGCCATGCTAAATTCTCCCTCAGTGTACCCGAACAGGTGCCGGAGTGTGGCGACTGGGGGATTTTCACAGTGACTTCATTGCAGTGTTAATGTAAGCCTACTTGTAACACTAATAAATAAACTTTGAAACCAATTGTACTTGCTGTCATAGTTTCCTACCAACAAGTCGAGACCCAAGATTTTCATTACTAAAAGTGAAGACATCTGTCTCTGTGCTTTTATTCCCAATGACTAGAAACAGAGGGTTTTTGTGATTAAAAATAAACAAGGCATTAATATTTAACACTGTAGCTGATGGCAAAAGTATGGATTTTTAATCTGCTAAAATATAACAGGCATATTATTAAAATGACATCAAATTTATTCAACATTGGTGCTGTTTGCAAGTGTTGTCCAGTTTCCGTTCAGTGGTTTGGTGGTCACTGATTCTATCCAGGTTGGATTTATTTGTCTCCTGCACAATTACTTTCAGTTGTATCCGTCTCCTGCTCAATTAATTTGAGTTCCACTTCAATGGGATAATGGTCACTCACGTCCAAAGCCTGCAAAGGAAAGCTTTTTTTCATTATTAGGGTACTTCATGGATTATTGTTTTAAAATAAAAATATCAGAATGTGGGTTACTGTCTGACCTACCTGCTCCTCAGTCAGCCCCAGTGCTTCCTGGAAGTTGAAGGGCTTTGCGGAATTTGGAACAATCCCCTGATAAAACGTATCTCCATAAACAACAATCCTGTCAACAACAGCAGTAGTCATAAATCTGCCACAGCGCTAGCAACAGTGTAAACAGAGAAGTCACTGTAGACTTGCATGCATCAAGAGAATTATACTGCATTGTAACAAGACACTTCATACAGGGAAACAAAAAAAATAATGTGAATGGATGCAATCTTATCCAAGCCTGACACATTTAGAGCGAGAAGCAGTCATTTAGATTTAAAACTGACACTGTATCTCATCCTTCAAACCAAACACCACAACTTCTTTTAAATGGATTTGTGAGCCGTGTTATTCGTTGTCATCTCCTTTCTTACGTTTCGACAGTTTCAGGAATAAAATAGTTCATGTTAATATTTTGGAAGTAATGTTTTGAGTTTTTGGGATTGCAGTGTAGCCGAAGAATGTGGGATAAATGCAATTAAAGGAAGCTTGGAGTATGTTACGCTTAAAAGGTGGGGAACAAGTTGCCGTAAGAGGTTAACAGCTATAGAGGTAGAGCTATGAAACAGGAAGCGGGCTTAATTAGCTAAAGAACTGGATACGTAGGCTGCGATTCTGCCTCTGCATTGCACCCGGCGCAGATTGTGTTGGGACGGTGCAAGGTTGGAGATTTGCGGGCAAGGGGTCTAATGTGTATAACCCTGGCGCGAACCCCATTAAGAGTCTCCCAGCCACTGAGCCCTGATGTAATCTGGTTCCCACCCAGTGACAGCAGGGAACAGATTAGCATATTTAAATAGGCTGAGTCTGTTTGAGGCCGGATTCTCCCAGCTCCCAGGATTCTCCGACCCTCGGGCACAGCTGGAACCTGGCGGGAATCACTACCGAGCTCCACAAACTGAGACAAAGCGTGATAGCCATTGGGGGGGGGGGGCTCGAAGGCCATTGAAGCCCCCGGGGGCATGGCTCGGCAGTGCAACTGGCCAGGCGGCCAGGTTGGCAGTGTGAAGGGGATGAGGTCTGAGGGGGGGCATGAAGTGGGTATTGAAGGGGGTGAGGCGTGATGGGGATCATGAAAGGGGGCATGAAGGAGGATCCACTGAGAGGGCCCCAATGCCAGCAATCTATGTCGGGAGGGGAGGGGTGTGAGAAAAAGCCTTCAACGAGGGGGCAGGGTCTCGATGTATGTGGGTGAGGTGGGGGGAGGTAGGGGGCCTTCAATTTCATTTTAAGTTTGGGTTGCCCTTTAAAAACAGTGCCCGATCTCTGTGAGGCTGGTCTTGCCAGCGTGTTTAGGAGCCACCCTTTCAGGGGCGGTAAATGGCACAGTGGTTAGCACAGCTGCCTCACAGCGTCAGGGACCCGGGTTCGATTCCCGGCTTGGGTCACTGTCTGTGTGGAGTTTGCACATTCTCCCCATGTCTGCGTGGGTTCCCTCCGGGTGCTCCGGTTTCCTCCCACAGTCCACAGGTGTGTGAGTTTGGTGGATTGGCCATGCTAAATTGCCCTTTAGAGTCAGGGGGACTAGCCAGGGTAAATGTATGGGGATAGGGCCTGGGTGGGCCAGTGCAGACTTGATGTGGCCTCCTTCTGCACTGCAGAGATTCTGTGGCAGAACCAGTGCAAAACTCACCCTTCTCCCAAAAAATGACTAAGGGCAGGACTTTCTATGCCTTTTAGCTTTGACAAAGCTTTGTCTGGACTTGAAACGTCAGCTCTTTTCTCTCCTTACAGATGCTGCCCGACCTGCTGAGATTTTCCAGCATTTTTCTCTTTTGGTGGCAGAATTTTCTGGGTGTGTTCACCCCAAAACTGAAAAACGGATCTTTGCATGGTCCATGTCCCGCCCACTACGATTCCCGTGACAGGCAAGATGGGAAAATCCCCCCCCAAGTGTGGAAAAATTGTGATCTGATTCAAACTGGTTCATTTTATTGGAAAATTCTGCCCGTGATGTCTGCGATCCTTGCAGTAATGGCATTCCGGAGAGAGAGTTTTTTCCTCAGGCTTTTGAACTGACTGAGTTTATAAGCATTCAGAAAATGCTGAAAGGTTGTCAAACTTGTTTACTTCATCAGATCAAAGAAGGAATTGTATATGAGAGATAATTAATCTAAAGGTCGGTTTGCGAACATTCCAGAGCAAGCTCCATTGTTAAACAGATGGGTGGAGCTTCGCAAGATTCTCTGGTTCCAATTTACCTGAGTGCTTTGTGCTGAGGTTTTAGTTGCAGTTTGGACTTTGTGTGGTTTGCAGCTCACTAAGAGACAATAATCTAAGTCAATGATTGTGAAATAAATCTGCACTGTAAACAGAGTAAAAATTCTCATTCCTATATTTCCACAGTGTCATCTCTTGTGTCCTCTGTCATTCTCTTTCCTGTATTTCCTCTGTCAATCTCTTGTGTAGTAAGAAGTTTAACAACACCAGGTTAAAGCCCAACAGGTTTATTTGGTAGCAAAAGCCACACAAGCTTTCGGAGCTCCAAGCCCCACAATCTCTTGTGTCCCAGGGCAAATTCAAAGTTTTCCCACTTGAGGATGCCTTTGGAAATCTTTTCCCTCTGAGTGGATTGGTGACCAGCTCCTCTGGTTTGCACCCTCTCCCCTTGTATAATGGAGGCAGTCAGGACTTTTGTCATACCATTTGACTTAGGTGATATCTTGGTGCAAAGATCTTGGCAGGGTGAGCATTGCTGTCCGAGTGGAAGGAGGATTCACAGGAGCGAGAGAAATTTAGTGAGCTGCTCTTGCACATCTAGCAACTGGTTGAAGAATGGAAATGTCACATGTCTAGGGAAGGTGAATGGGGAGAGATGTCGACTGCATTGTACAATGTAAGCTTGCCTTCTCACCTTAGTGAGAAGATTGAAGCTTCAAGTCCATTTCGGGCATAAACACTAGGCTTTAAATGAAACTTCAGTGCGGTACTGAGAGAGTGTTGCACCATTGGAGATTCTGTCTTTTAGACAAGAAGGTTAAACTCTCTCCGGGTGGATGTAACAAGAAATCTCATGGCACAGTTCAGAGAACAGGGAGCCGTAGGTGACTGTGTGGCGTTTGCACATTCTCTCTATTCTACATGAGTTTCCTCCGGCTGCTCCGGTTTTCTCCTACAGTCCAAAGATGTGCGGGTTAGCTGGATTGACCATGCTAAATTGCTCCCGAGTGTCCAAAGATATGTATGTTAGGGGGGGATTAGTGGGGTAAATATGTGGCATGATGGGGATAGGGCCTGGGTGGGATGCTCTGTCGGAGAGTCAGTGCAGACTCGATGGGTCGAATAGCCTCCTTCTGCACTGTAGGGATTCTATGATTCTCCCAGTATCTCTTAGCAGAAACAGTAGTGGAAGAAAAATACACAGTAGCTCATAGCACAGAAGTGGAAGAACAGAAGGTGGAATCTGATTCTGCAACAGAAGTGGAATCTGAAAGACGAGAAATGTAATGGCTTTGGCTAAAAATGGGGAGACGGGACTAAGTAGAAAGCGCCTTCTGGTCCAAAGGGGTTACATGGTTTCCTGCTGTATGTACAAAATGTTATGATTCAGTGAGTTACTTTAATTAAGGATTAATATTGCATACAGCATAACAGATGGCCAGCAGTGAGTTAGGTAAAGAATATCGCATGCTGGCAGTAGGTTTTATTAAAGGTGCCTTTGGGAACGGGAGTCTGAATGAAGGTAATAATATTGCAGTGTTCTTGCCCTGGAATTCTTTTTTAAAACAATCCATGGAGAAAAGGTGGCATCAATAATTCATCAACTTGTTGCTGGCAGTAACCCTTCAATCATCTTTTAATCAGATGGTGATATTCAAGCATACAAAGCGACTGGGAAACAGGGTGAAGGAGTGACTGAAGGTGTGTCCATTCACTCCTGCTTCAGGCAGGTTCTCAGAAAGAGGTAGTGAATGAAATCCAGGCCATTTTGGGTGGGTCACTGGGATGTAGGTGGAGCACGAGTCACCCAGAGCCACTTTCGCACCTCTCGATGGGCAGCCCGAAATCCCACTTACCTTCTCTGCTGAAAAGGAATGTGTTGTGAAGGGGAGGAGTCCCTTTAAAGAAAGGGGGTTTGGGGGGGGGGGGGGGGGGTGCGAGCAAGTTGGCAGGGGAGAAAAGTATTATTAATGTCACAACTCGGCTTACATTAACACTGCAATGAAGTTACTGTGAAAATCCCTTAGTCGCCACACTCTGGCGCCAGTTTGGGTACACTAAGGGAGAATTTAGCCCCTAACCAGCACATCTTTCAGACTGTGGGAGGAAACCGGAGCACCCAGAGGAAACCCATGCTGACACGGGGAGTACGTGCAGATTCTGCACAGACAGGGATCGAAGCTGGGAATCGAACTTGGGTCCCTGGCATTGTGAGGCAGCAGTGCTAACCACCGTGCCACCATGCTGCCGTGGCATGGAAGGTTAGGGGTGAGAAGGGAACCAAGCAATTCAGCAAAGATTTTGAACTGACTCTATTCCGTTCCCAGGCTGGTGATGCCAGGCTTTACCTGTCATAGGCCTGGTCTGTCTTCATCCTTGCGGTAGTGTCCTCGTCATCCCCAATAAGCCAGTGGAATTTTTTATCCTTTCTGAGTTGGATCGTTTCCATCTTCTTCTTTGAGACGTACCTTCCATCTGCGTTAAAGTCCCCAAGTATCATGATGTTCTGTGGAAAGGGCAATCTGTCAGGCGAGGTGTGACATAATCAAGATAAACGCAAAATACTGCAGGTGCTGGAATCTGAAACAAAAACAGAAAATGCTGGAAAATCTCAGCAGGTCTAACGGCATCTGTGGAGACAGAATAGAGCCAATGTTTCAAGTCTGGATGACCCTTCATCAGAGCTCTGACGAAGGGTCATTTAGACTCAAAATGTTGGCTCTACTCTCTTTCCACAGATGCTTATCGCTTCTCGGCCTTTTGGCTAAGATCAAGTGTAGTACCTGTTCTTATCTACTCTTTTGTTCTATGCTGTCAGACCTACTGAGAATTTCCAGCACTTTTCTTTTTTGTGACCTGATTTAACCCACTCCTGTGTGGCATCTGATTGAATTAAGCCAGCTGAACCTCGAAATAACTTGCAGGTGATATTAACGGATGTGCCACCTATAACATACCTCTGTTCACTATTTAATATGATGTGGAGATACCGGCGTTGGACTGGGGTAAGCACAGTAAGACGTCTCACAACACCAGGTTAAAGTCCAACAGGTTTATTTGGTAGCACAAGCTTTCGGAGTGTCGCTCCTTCTTCAGGTGAGTAGGAGTTGTGTTCACAAATAAGGCATATATAGACACAAACTCAATTTACAAGATAATGGCTGGAATGCGAGTCTTTACAGGTAATCAAGCCTTAAAGGTACAGACAATGTGAGTAGAGAGAGGGTTAAGCACAGGTTAAAGAGGTGTGTATTGTCTCCAGCCAGGACAGTTAGTGAGATTTTGCAAGCCCAGGCAAGTCATGGGGGTTACAGATAGTGTGACATGAACCCAAGATCCCAGTTGAAGCCGTCCTCATGTGTGCGGAACTTGGCTATCAGTTTCTGCTCAGCGATTCTGCATTGTCGTGTGTCATGAAGAATCGCCAACAATGCCAACAGCACGGGTTCAATTCCCGTACCGGCTGAGGTTATTCATGAAGGCCCCGCCTTCTCAATCTTGCCCCTTGCCGGAGGTGTGGTGAGTGAGGTGGTTAAATCACCACCAGTCAGCCCTCCCCCTCAAAGGGCAGAGCACCCTATGGTCCTCTGGGACTATGGTGACTTTACCTTTATGTCCTGCCACCTTAAAAATCTATGCACATTCATTCCCAGGTCCGGCTGCCCCGTACACTCTTTAGAACCATTATGTTTATATTGTCTTTCCCTATCCTTTCTGCTGAAATGCATCATCTCACATCTCTCTGTGTTAGATTCCATCGGCCACCTGTCTGCCCGTTCAGCTAACCTCTCTATGTCCTGTTGCAAGCCATTGGTATCATCCTCCAAGTTTAGCATCATTGGCAAATTTTGACATTTTTCTCTGTACTCTGATATCCAAGAGATTTATTGATGTCAAAAAAGTGCATTGATCCTGGCACTGATCCTTGGGAACACTATTGCCTACTATCCTCCAGCCTGAAAAATATCATAGAATCCCTACAATGCAGAAGGAGACCATTCGGCCCATCGATCCAGCACTGACCACAATTCCACCCAGTCCCTATCCCCGTAGCCCCACATATTTACTCTGCTAATCCCCTGTTGCTAAGTGGCAATTTAGCATGGCCAATCAACCTAACCTGCACATCTTTGGACTGCAGGAGGAAACCCACGCTGACACGAGGAGAATGTGCAAACTCCACACAGTCAGTGACCCGAGGCCAGAATCGAACCCGGGTCCTGGCGAAATGAACAGCAGTGCTAACCACGTGCCACTCATGAGTTTGTCATTCTCAGCTTGAGGAAGTATTTGAGCTTCGCTGCCTCTGATTTCGGCAGGGGCTATTCAAGCCAGGGTTCGTTTCATCTGATCGTCAACCCATGATGTCTCTTGGGAAATGCACATTTATAGCTCTCATCACTGATGGCCCCTTCAAACCTTCGTGGAACCCTGTTGGCTTTTATTCCTTGCACTCATACGTGAAGACTAGTATTGGATGAGATCCTGGAAGGTATCCGTTGCAGGCATGACTCCATTTGGAAAAGAGTTGGAACATATGAATGGAGGTGGGATCATCTTTCGTGGTGACCCTTTAGGATATCAAGTGAATTACTCTTGAGATTCACTTAATTGGTTTACTAATTGTATGATTGCTCTAATTTTATTGCTAGCAGTGCCAATTCGGGGATTAAACGTATTCTATAGAATTTTCACCTGCCATTAATATAAGGTAGCCACCAGTTTTTACGTTTAAGCTTAAAGTTTATTTATTAGTGCCACAAGTAGGCTTACATTGACACTGCAATGAAGTTAATGTGAAAATCTCCTAATCGCCACATTCCGGTGCCTGTTCGGGTACACTGAGGGAGAATTTAGCATAGCCAATGCACCCTAACCAGCACGTCTTTCAAATTGTGGGAGGAAACCGGAGCACCCGGAGGAAACCCAGGCAGACACGAGGAGAACGTGCAGACTCCACACAGACAGTGACCCAAGCCGGGAATTGAACCTTGGTCCCTGTTGCTGTGAGGCAGCAGTGCTAACCACCATGCCACAATCAAATCGGGAATTCAGAAGAAACTTCTGAAAGAGTGGTGAGAATATGGAACTTGCTACTACAGAGTTGAAGCATTGTCACTGTTCCACAGTAGTTTGATTTGATTTGATTTATTATTGTCACATGTATTAGTATACAGTGAAAAGTATTGTTTCTTGCGTGCTACACAGACAAAACATACCGTTCATAGAGAAGGGAAGGAGAGGGTGCAGAATGTAGTGTTACAACCATAGCTAGGGTGCAGAGAAAGATCAACTTAATGCAAGGTAAGTCTATTCAAAGGTCTGACAGTAGTTGTAGCAAATATTATAGATGCATTGAAGGAGAAGTTAGAAAAGCCTATGACAGGGAAGGTAATAGAGGGGTATGTTGATACAGTTAGACGAGGAACAATGGAAGTACTCTTGAATGGACGGGCTCAGTGGAATGGCTGTTTCTGTGCTATATATTCCACACAATTTTATGTAAAAGGAGATGAGAGTAGATATAAGATTTTGGGTCCCTATTTTCAAATAAAACCACCTTCACTTGTGAATTCTCAATCAACAGCGATATCAGCGAGTGCTGCCTCAGGTGTAATTCTCACATTAGGAACAATTCTGATGGGTATAGAGAGATATGAGTGAAACACGGACAATTGGGACTAGCACAAGTTGGGCTGAAGGGACTCTTTCCATGCTGTAAACCTCTATGACCCTAGGACTCTACGTGAATTTCATCACCCACCTGACACCAAAACTTTTGGTTACCCCCTCCCATTCCCAGATTTCCATGCCAATCTGCAGTCTCCACCCTTCCTATCTTTCATATTCTCTTACTGATTTCCCTGATCTTAGCCTGCACCTTCTGCCACCATCCATCATTTCTACTCCAGTCTCATTTTCCCTTCCACTAACTTTCCCCTTGCCATTTTCCTCGTTCCACCTTCTCATTATTCCCAATCTGCCCCTGGCTGTGTCCACTCGTGCATTTTGTGTGATCGGATTGGTGAATCAACCCAAATTTTCTTCCACCTCCTGGGCCTGATTTATTTCTTTGACAGAACTGTTGATCAGTGAATGGGGGTCAGAAGAGAGCTGGGGCCCTTCACAACAATATCTGATGATCATCCGTAAGTACGTCTCTATCCTGTAGGTGCTTATTCTAAGTAGGATAGTCTGGGGATTGAAAGCCATGTTCTGATCAGCCCAGCCCTTGAGTATTGTGTCCACCGCTGAGGACCCAGGTGCTAATGGTTGAATGTGAGACGTACCAGGCCATGAGGTTGCTGATTGGGGTTGGATATAAGGGAAACACTCAAGCACTGAAGGCAGAGAACACCAAAGCTCTTTTCCCTAGTATCAAAGAGCTCAACTGTGAAGAAACACTTGAACGAGTTTTCAGCTCAGAAGGAAGGCATCCGAGAGGTTTATAGGATAGTTAATGATATGGAAAGGCTAAATCTGGAAATTAAACTAATAAAGGGTAACTTCCAGGCTAATCAGGAATGTTTTCTTGGCTCCAACAGGGAACAGTGGTAATGTGCTTTGGGATGCATGAACCAATAAAAGCTCACTGGGTTCCTGAATCATGTCTGCCTTGTGGTCTCCTAATTGGAACCAGATTTCACAACTTGCTAATTAACAGAGAGTTTGAAAAGAGACAACATTAACAAGACCGGGGCAAAGGAGCGAAAGCTCAGAGGAAGGCACTTCCATAAGGGGGAGTTATTGAGAGATTGGGAAAGTGAGTAGGATGTTTACACATCATATCTAAATGAAGAAAATGTGCAGATACTGGAATTTGAAACAAGAACAATTTTGGTAAGGTGTTTCTTTCTTAAATTTCTATGACCTGTACAAGGGATGATTGTAGTTTTTAGTCTATCATTAGATGGTATCCTAATTTTCTATCTTCATTCTAAGGACATTCTACTGTTACCATGTTATTGTCCTGAACTTCTCCACTTTACAGAGAGGTGACCTCCACCCTTCAGAGTGGGCTAGATTCAAACTCAGGATCTGAAAATCAAAAGACCATCTAGGTTCTGGTCCACTTTGCCAAATACTACACAGAAACGTGAACAGCAGGGGTGGCACAGTGGTTACTACTGCTGCTTCACAGCGCCAGGGACCCGGGTTCAATTCCGGGCTCGGGTCACTGTCTGTGGGGAGTTTGCACATTCTCTCTGTGTCGGCATGGGTTTCCTCCGGGTGCTCCAGTTTCCTCCCATAGTCCAAAGATGAGTGGGTTAGTTTGACTGGCCATGTTAAATTGACCCTAGTGTCAGGGGCATTAGTAGGGTAAATGTGTGGGGTTACGGGCAAAGGACCTGGATGGGATTGTGATCAGTACAGACTCCCTGGGCCAAATGGCCTCCGTCTGTACTGTACTTCTGTGATGATGATTTAGTTCCAGAGGCAAAATGTCATTCTGACATAGGGGCTAAATTGGACACTAGGTTAAATTGAGTTTATTTTTCAGAATACCTGTTAGTAAAATAAAGGTTAACATATTCACCATATTAAATAAAGTGAACATGTGACTACTGTGTAAGTGCTGCTGACTTTTGGAGTGGCTGTTTCTAGGTTTATAAGAACAGGGCAGGGTAAAGTTACAGATTTGTGGCAAGTGATTTCATGCAATCCCACAGCGCAGAAGGAGGCCATTTGGCCCATCGAGTCTGCACTGACCACAATCCCACCCAGGCCCTATCCCCATAACCTCATGCATTTCCCCTAGCTAGTCCCCCTGATACCTAAGGGGACAATTTAGCATGGCCAATCCACCTAACCTGCACATCTTTGGACTGTGGGAGGAAACCGGAGCACCCGGAGGAAACCCACGCAGACACGGGGAGAACGTGCAGACTACACACCCAAGCTGGGAATCGAACTCGGATTTGATCCTATGACCTACGCTGTAAAATGTGGCATCATCCTGCATAGTTTTGCTTTCACAAAATATCAATATGAATAAATGTAAAAACACACCTCAGTGTTCCAGTCCTTCTTGATTTTCAGGAAGACATCATAAAGTTCATCAATTTCCTTGACTGAATCCTCAGGGCATGTGTGCTGAGGGATGAGCACAAAGTCCTGTACAACTAGAGTATGCAAAAGCCCAAACTAAAGTCAGTCATGTAGCTGTTATCCAGTGCTTAATACAACTCTCAGCTTCAGCTGCAGATCCCATAGACCTTAAGATACAACTGCCCATTCCCTTTTCCATCACCCTTTCACCTGCTTTACACTATACCCAATATGCCCAGCACATTCTCTCAGACAATGGCACGCAAGCTGTTTAAATACGGGACGGAGGTGAGGAGACATTTCTTCACCCAAAGAGTGGTGAGCCTGTGGATTTCATCACCACAGGAGGTAGTTGATGCCAAAACGTTGAATGTATTCAAGAGGTGGCTGGATACAGCACTTGGGGCAAACGGGATCAAAGGTGATGGGGAGAAAGCAGGATTAGGCTATTGAGTTGGACGATCAGCCATGATCATGATGAATGGCGGAGCAGGCTCGAAGGGCCGAATGGCCTCCTCCTGCTCCTATCGTCTATGGCTCTTCTATCGTTTTATACTACACACAGCAATCCAGGGAAATGTGCTACTGAATTCCAATCTCCAGTGTGAAGAATAATCTAACTTTACAGCCATTGTTTATGTTTAGTTTTTCTGCTGAGTAGCAAACACAGAAACGTTTAATATGGAGACCCGATTGTCAAGCCTGCATAACTGGGCAGTAATGCTTTGGGCCTAGCTACAACACTGCCAATTTACTGCAAGTAGGGCCATTTTTATATGGATGTGTATATATAATCAATGGTGAGAAGGCTGCGAATTTGTTGTCAGCTGTACTCGTATAAAAATGCTTTGGCACCTGAAACACTGAATTTATAGTGTATAATTTGACACACAAATGACACCTCAGACGGTAATGATATAAATGTGAATTATACATTTTAAAGGTCTCACTGCACTGAGTCCATTGTTGGGCATAAGAACATAAATAGGAGCAGGAGTAAGCCATCTAGCCCCTCAAGCCTGCCCCACCATTCAATAAGATCATGGCTGATCTGATAGTGGTTTAGTTCCAATTACCCGCCCGCTCCCCATAACCCTTAATTCCCTTATTGATCAGAAATCTATCTACCTGCGACTTAAACATATTTAACGAGGTAGCCTCCACTGCTTCAATGGGCAGAGAATTCCAGAGATTCACTACCCTCTGAGAGAAGAAGTTCCTCCTCAACTCTGTCCTAAACTGACTCCCCCTTATTTTGAGGCTGTGTCCTCTAGTTCTTGTTTCCTTTCTAACGTACCAGAGAGTATTCCAGTGGCTGTCTCTCATAATAGGAAGGGCTCAGCGACAGGTGTGAGAGAGGAGGGGAGTGAGCAATTAGTGGTGGGGTCACCTGTGGTTGTCCCCCTCCAAAACAAGTATATTGTTTTGGATAGTGTGGAGGAGGATGACTCTCCAGGGGTAAGCCACAGTGACCAGTTCACTGGCACAGAGTCAGGCTCTGTGGCCCGGAAAGGAAAGAGAGGGGTTAGGAGAGCAATAGTGGTGGGGGTTGTGTCGGTTAGAGGCACAGATAGGCGATTCTGTGGGTGCGAACAGGACTCCAGGATGGTAGTCTGCCTACCTGGTGCTGGGGTACTGGATGTCTCCGAGCAGATAGGAGGCATGTTAAAAGGGGAGGATAAAGAAACGGATGTCATTGTACACATTGGTGCAAATGACGTACATAGGAAGAGCAGGGGGATCCTACGAGATAAATTCAGGGAGTTGGGAAATAGGCTAAAAAGTAGGGCCTCCAGGGTGGCAATCTCTGGGCTACTCCCAACGCGTAGGGCCAGTAAGGCTAGGAATAGGGAGATAGTACAATTGAACACTTGGCTAAAGGACTGGTCCAGGAGGGAGGGCTTCATATTCCTGGATCCTGGGAAGTTTTCAAGAGAGGAGGGCACCTGTACAAGAAGGACGGGTTACAACTAAATTGGAAGGGCACGAATATCCTGGCTGGGAGTTTTGCTAGTGCAGTTCGGGTGGGTTTGAACTAATATGGCAGGGGGGTGGGGATCAAAAAGTTATGTCTACAAGTGTAGAGGCTGGGGACGAGCTTGGGGCCAGGACAAGGCTAGCAAAGAAGAGCACTCTGGGGGAGGATGACCTCACTGGGCCTGGAGGTCTGGAGTCCATCTACTTCAATGCAAGGAGCGTAGTAGGTAAGACAGACGAACTTAGGGTCTTAATGCTTACGAGGAATTTGGATGTGGTTGCGGTGACAGAGACTTGGTTGAAAGAGGGACAGGACTGGCAGCTGAATATCCCGGGGTACAAGTGTTTTAGGCGAGACAGAGGAGGGGCCAAAAGAGGTGGGGGAGTAGCAGTATTAGTTAGAGAGCATATTACAGCCATGCAGAGGGAGGACAATTCAGAGGGGTCGTGTAACGAGTCACTGTGGGTGGAGAGGGATGTGTTGACTGGGAGTGTCTCGGAGGGGAGTGTTGACCCGTTAGAGAAAACCTCCATTACAAGGGAGGAAGTGTTAGGTTTTTTAGGGAATATAAAGACTGACAAATCCCCAGGACCTGATGGAATCTATCCAAGGCTGCTCAGGGAGACAAGAGATGAAATTGCTGGGCCTCTGACGCAAATCTTTGTCTCGTCACTGGACACAGGTGAGGTCATGATGTGGAGATGCTGGCATTGGACTGGGGTGAACACAGTAAGAGTTTTAACAACACCAGGTTAAAGTCCAACAGGTTTATTTGGTAGCAAATACCATTAGCTTTCGGAGCGCTGCTCCTTTGTCAGATGGAGTGGATATGTGCTCTCAAACAGGGCACAGAGACATAAAATCAAGTTACAGAATACTGATTAGAATGCGAATCCCTACAGCCAACCAGATCTTAAAGATACAGACAATGTGGGTGGAGGGAGCATTAAGCACAGGTTAAAGAGATGTGTATTGTCTCCAGACAGGATAGCCCGCAAGTCCAGGAGGCAAGCTGTGGGGGTTACTGATAGTGTGACATAAATCTAACATCCTGGTTTAGGTCGTCCTCATGTGTGCGGAACTTCGCTATCAGTTTCTGCTCAGCGACTCTGCACTGTCGTGTGTCATGAACCTACTCTTGCAACTCGGCCAACGTTGTCTACCTGATACGCTGCAGGAAAGGATGTCCCGAGGCATGGTACATTGGGGAAACCATGCAGACGCTACGACAACGGATGAATGAACACCGCTCGACAATCACCAGGCAAAACTGTTCTCTTCCTGTGGGGGAGCACTTCAGCAGTCACGGGCATTCAGCCTCTGATCTTCAGGTAAGCGTTCTCCGAGGCGGCCTTCACGACACATGACAGCGCAGAGTCGCTGAGCAGAAACTGATAGCCAAGTTCCGCACACATGAGGACGGCCTAAACCGAGATGTTGGATTTATGTCACATTATCAGTAACCCCCACAGCTTGCCTCCTGGACTTGCGGGCTATCCTGTCTGGAGACAATACACATCTCTTTAACCTGTGCTTAATGCTCCCTCCACCCACATTGTCTGTATCTTTAAGATCTGGTTGGCTGTAGGGATTCGCATTCTAATCAGTATTCTGTAACTTGATTTTGTGTCTCTGTGCCCTGTTTGAGAGCACATTTCCACTCCATCTGACGAAGGAGCAGCACTCCGAAAGCTAATGGTATTTGCTACCAAATAAACCTGTTGGACTTTAACCTGGTGTTGTTAAAACTCTTACAGGTGAGGTCCCAGAGGATTGGAGGATAGCTAATGTGGTCCCGTTATTTAAGAAGGGTAGGAAGGATAACCCAGGAAATTATAGGCCGGTGAGCTTGACATCCGTGGTAGGGAAGTTGTTGGAGAGGATTCTTAGAGATAGGATGTATGCGCATTTAGAAAGGAATAAACTCATTAACGATAGTCAGCATGGTTTTGTGAGAGGGAGGTCATGCCTTACTAACCTGGTGGAATTTTTTGAAGAAGTGACTAGAATGGTTGACGAAGGAAGGGCCGTGGATGTCGTCCATATGGACTTTAGTAAAGCATTTGACAAAGTCCCTCATGGTAGGTTGGTGCAAAAGGTTGGATCTCATGGGATAAAGGGGGATGTGGCTAGATGGGTGGAGAACTGGCTTGGTCACAGAAGATAGAGGGTGGTAGTGGAAGGGTCTTTTTCCGGCTGGATGCCTGTGACTAGTGGTGTTCCGCAGGGCTCTGTATTGGGACCTCTGCTGTTTGTGATTTATATAAACGATCTGGAAGAAGGTGTAACGGGTGATCAGCAAGTTTGCGGACGACACGAAAATGGCTGGACTTGCAGAGAGTGAGGAGCACTGTCAGAAGCTACAGAAGGATATAGATAGGTTGGAAATTTGGGCAAAGAAATGGCAGATGGAGTTCAATCCAGATAAATGCGAAGTGATGCATTTTGGTAGAACTAACGTAGGGGGGAGCTATACGATAAATGGCAGAATCATAAAGGGTGTAGATACGCAGAGGGGCCTGGGTGTGCAAGTCCACAGATCCTTGAAGGTGACGTCACAGGTGGAGAAGGTAGTGAAGAAGGCATATGGCATGCTTGCCTTTATAGGACAGGCATAGAGTATAAAAGTTGGGGTCTGATGTTGCAGTTGTATAGAACGTTGGTTCGGCCACATTTGGAATACTGCGCCCAGTTCTGGTCGCCACACTAACAGAAGGACGTGGAGGCTTTAGAGAGAGTGCAGAGGAGGTTTACCAGGATGTTGCCTGGTATGGAAGGGCTTAGTTATGAGGAGAGATTGGGTAAACTGGGGTTGATCTCACTGGAAAGACGGAGGATGAGGGGTGACCTAATAGAGGTGTATAAAATTATGAAAGGCATAGATAGGGTGAACGGTGGGAAGCTTTTTCCCAGGTCGGTGGTGATGTTCACGAGGGGTCATAGGTTCAAGGTGAGGTGGGGGGGGAGGTTTAACATGGATATCAGAAGTTCGTATTTTACACAGAGGGTGGTGGGGGCCTGGAATGTGCTGCCGGGCAAGGTGGTGGAGGCGGACACACTGGGAACGTTTAAGACTTATCTAGATAGCCACATGAACGGAGTGGGAATGGAGGGATACAAAAGAATGGTCTAGTTTGGACCAGGGAGCGGCGCGGGCTTGGAGGGCCGAAGGGCCTGTTCCTGTGCTGTATTCTTCGTTCTTGTTCTTGTTCTAAGTGGAAAGAATCTCTCTGCCTCTACCCTGTCGAGCCCCTTCATTATCTTATATGTCCCTGTAAGATCTCCCCTCAGCCTTCTAAACTCCAACGAGTACAGGCCCAATCTACTCAATCTCTCCTCATAAGCTAACCCCCTCATCTCCGGTATCAACCTGGTGAACTTTCTCTGCACTCCCTCCAAGGTCAATACATCCTTCCGCAAATAAGGGGACCAAAATTGCACACAGTACTCCAGTTGCGGCCTCACCAGTACCTTGTACAATTGCAGCAAGAGCTCCCTGCTTTTATACTCCATCCCCTTCGCGATGAAGGCCAAAATTCCATTTGCCTTCTTGATCACCTGCTGCATCTGAAAACTGAGTTTTTGCGATTCATGCACAAGGACCCCCAGGTCCCTCTGCACAGTAGCATGATGTAATTTTTCACCATTTAAATAATAGTCCATTTTACTATTATTCCTTCCAAAGTGGATAACCTCACACTTGTCAACGTTATACTCCATCTGCCAGATCCTCGCCCACTCACTTAGCCTATCCAAATCTCTCTGCAGACTTTCCGCATCCTCCACGCAATTCGCTTTCCCATTCATCTTTGTTTCATCCGCAAACTTTGTTACCCTACACTCGGTCCCCTCCTCCAGATCGTCTATGTATATGGTAAACAATTGAGGCCCCAACACCGATCCCTGCGGCACGCCACTAGTCACCAACTGCCAACCAGAAAAGCACCCATTTATTCCAACTCTCTGCTTCCTGTTAGATAACCAATCCTCAATCCACGCTAACACTTTACCCCCAACTCCGTGTACCCTAATCTTCTGCAGCAACCTTTTGTGAGGCACCTTATCGAACGCCTTCTGGAAATCCAAAAACACCACATCCACCGGTTCCCCTCTGTCAACCGCACTCGTTACATCTTCATAAAAATCCAGTAAATTCGTCAAAAACGACTTTCCCTTCATGAATCCATGCTGCGTCTGCTTGATCGAACCATTTTTTTCCAGGTGTCCTGCTATTTCTTCTTTAATGATGGATTCCAGCAATTTCCCAACTACAGAAGTTAAGCTAACCGGCCTGTAGTTACCCGCCTTTTGTCTACCTCCTTTTTTAAACAGTGGCGTCACATTAACTGTTTTCCAATCAGCCGGCACTTCCCCAGAGTCCAGCGAATTTTGATAAATTACAACCAATGCATCCGCTATTACTTCTGCCATTTCTTTCAGTACCCTGGGATGCATTCCATCCGGGCCCGGGGACTTGTCTCTTAGTCTCATTAGCCGACCAAGCACTACCTCTTTAGTCATAGTAATCATTTTAAGGACCTCACCCCCTACAGTCCCACGACCATCAATTTTCGGTAAGCTATTTGTGTCCTCTACCGTGAAGACCGACACAAAAAACTTGTTTAAGGCCTCGGCCATTTCCTCGTTTCCCATTATTAAATCCCCCTTCTCGTCTTCTAAGGGTCCAACATTTACTTTAGCTACTCTTTTCCTTTTTATATATTTGTAAAAACTTTTACTATCAGTTTTTATATTTTGTGCTAGTTTAGTTTCATAATCTATCTTTCCTTTCTTTATCGCTTTCTTAGTAGTTCTTTGTTGTTTTTTTAAAGCTTTCCCAATCTTCTAATTCCCCACTAGTTTTGGCCACTCTGTACGCATCGGTTTTTAATTTAATACTCTCCTTTATTTCCTTAGTTATCCACGGCTGGTTATCCCTTTCCTTGCATTTCTTTCTTACATTCCTTGGGCATGTAGCAGTGTAGATGGCTACATAGACTGCTGTTCCTCCCCCACCCATCTCTCCAATGTGATAACATCTGAAAGTTTAGCTTATCAATCAAGCAGAAGATCCAGACCCTCAGCACAAAGATAACTGTGGATAATATTGCTCAGTGTAATTCTCAGCAGTTGAAAATTAACTAGGATTTCAGATCAGAATGTCAAGCTCATCTCTCTCTCTCTCGGCACCCCTATCTTGGTATCCACTTGTCCATTCAACATTCCCAGTGTTTGTGTGGGCACAGCCCTGTACATAGATTTTGTATGGAAAGGAATTTGAGAGACTATAAAACCTCATTGTCTGGATGTTCACAGTGGTATGCCTTGCCTATATAATTCAGAGAATCATAGAATCCCTACAGTGCAGAAGGAGGCCATTCAGCCTATCAAGCCTGCATCGTCAACAATCCTACCCAGGACTTATCCCTATATCCCCAAGTATTTACCCTGCTAATCTTCCTGACACTAAGAGGCAATTTAGCATGGCCAACCCCACTTACCCGTACATCTTTGGAGTGTGGGAGGAAACCGGAGCACCCAGAGGAAACCCATGCAGAAACGGGGCGAATGTGCAAACTCCACACTGACAGTAACCTGAGGTTGGGACCAAACCCAGGTCCCTGGCGCTAACCACTGCTAACCACTGTGCCATTGTGCCGCCCTAAGAGAAATGTCAGTTAAGAGCCACAGGTGAACATTGTTTTCTGTGCACAATGGGACTTGTGCAGTGGAACATTGGGCTGGATCACCTAACATTTTAAAAGAGAAACATTTTCTGAACTCTCTGTTTTTGGAGGCAGTGACGCAGGTTTTTATGTTCTTGGATACGATCGAGGAGCAAGTTGATGTCACCATCTACACCTTCCCTCACTATTCAACCCAATCCACCAACCTGGTTGGGTTCTGATTGACTCACCCACTGTTTTGAGACAGCTCTGGTCCATAAGACCATAAGATATAAGAGCAGAATTAGGCCATTCGGCCCATCGAGTCTGCTCCGCCATTCAATCATGGCTGATGTGATTCTCATCCCCATTCTCCTGCCTTCTCCCTGAAGAGGAAGCACTTTGCAACACCTGATCTGTTTGAGAAAATCTTGGGCAAATTTATTAATTTCAAATAAATCACTCAAACTTTCAGGTCGCTCTTACAGCTTGTTCTCTCTCCCATTCCCCCTGGAGTGTGACTTTCATTTCACTCCCAATACTGCTGTTAATATAAATGCAAGAAGAAATTGGAAGATACTGAAGGGCAGACAACCTTCTTTATTAATTTGCTTTCTCCACATTTCATTTTAGTGAACCTCTCGGATTATAACGCTGAGATCACTTACTTACACGTGGAGAGTCACAGGAGTGGTTTAACTGTGACTGTCTCCCATCTCTGGCTGTGGGACAAATGAAGAACTGTACCTGTGGTTTGAGATTTGAACTGAATCACGAATGGTTCCCTGGCGAAAGCATCCTCATCACCAGGCTGCTCGTCTTTATACTGAAGGAACCTTTGCATTTGCACGATATCGTCGCTAAATGGGGAATATATAAGTTGGTTAGGTGCACTGCAAAGTGAGGTGGTTGAGGCAGACACATTAGCAACATTTAAGACTTACCTGAATAGACACATGAACAGACGGGGAATAGAGGGATACAAGCGATTTGTCTAGACAGGACAACGTGATTGGCGCAGACTTGGAGGGCCAAAGGGCCTGTTCCTGTGCTGTACTATTCTTTGTTCTTTGGATCAAGGAGCACAGAACCAAGCCAGACAGACTGGGAAGATCCCAGTTTTGATCACTGTGTTAGGGGCTCTCGGCTGATGCAGTGGTCGGTGTGCTACAACCCCTTGTTAGGGATGTGTCTTTACAAACACTGATGTATCCACTTGTAGGAATAGTCCTTGGTTGTTACAGTGATACAATTACCAGATTACAGCTTCCAGTTTCCCCACCTGTGCCTGGAAGTCAGGTCATTTGTTTTGAAACAAATAACTGGATTTCTAGCACACACCATACAAGTTTTTTAAAGAGCATATCAGAGCGGGGAGGCATCCTCCTTCTGCTGCAGGGGACATATCCGAACTGCATAATCCTGAATTGCTACATCATCTTGTTTATATCCACCGACATCAAGATTGTAGTTGGTGTCAGAAATGTATTTGCGCAGTTACACTGAGTCTCTGAAACTCAATTCAGACGAGTGGCTTGAATTAAGGTATGAGTTTTCCCTGCTCATTTATTTTACTCTGGGATGTGCCCATCGACATTGATTTTATTAGGATTGGGCTCGACATTTGCAATTGGCATGCTCCTTTATGGCTGCCTTAGCATTCTTGTCTTCCTTCACAATTCTGATTATTCTGTTTGACGGTGATAATGCAGGGCACTGCGACGGAATAAATGAGCATTGCTTCACCCACCCGCACTGGTGCGATGCGTCAAAGAGCAGCGATCGTCACTGTTCTTGTTGTCGAAATAACCCAAACACTGCTGCCTCACAGCGCCAGGGACCCGGGTTCGATTCCCGGCTTGGGTCACTGTCTGTGTGCAGTTTGCACATTCTCCCCGTGTCTGCGTGGGTTTCCTCCGGGTGCTCAGGTTTCCTCTCACTGTGTCTGAAAGACTTGCTGGTTAGGGTGCATTGACCTTGAACAGGCGCCGGAGTGTGGCGACTTGGGAAATTTCACAGTAACTTCATTGCAGTGTTAATGTAAGTCTTACTTGTGACTAATAAATAAACTTTAACTTAACTTTAACAATGAGCAGAGGCTTTTCAGTCTCAGAATTTGTGCTTGGCCATTTTGAACTTGGGAATTGACTGATCTTATCATAGAATCTATATAGTGCAGAAAGAGGCCATTCGGCCCATCGAGCCTGCACCGACCCTCCGAACACTGCCCCCATGCTTACCCAGTCGCACTCACTATGCCTGTAATCCCGCGCATTTACCATGACTAATCCACTTAACTGCATATCTTTGGACACTAAGGGGCAATTTAGCACGGCCAATCCACCTAACATCTTTGTCCTGTGGGAGGAAACTGGAGCACCTGGAGGAAACCCATGCAGACATGGGGAGAACGTGCAAACTCCGCACAGACAGTGACCCGAGGCTGGATGTCCGATTATACCATTTTGATTCTAAATGCTGGGTGGACTTGAATCTGGGAGTGTTTCAGATCTGACTTTTAGACCCGTTCTCCGGCGCCCCCATACTCACTCTGCCTGAAAAAATATCAGTGATTCCGAATCGCACTGCAGAAACCTGTGGGTGGGGCTTATCGTGCCAGAAACCCTGCAGCTCCGATCGGAGCCTTCAACTGCGCCTGCACAGTTTAAAAAAAATAGAAAAACGCTCCCCTGCCACATCACTCCCGGGCTGGATAAAACCTCCCCCCGGCTCCCATAGACATTGCCCACCCCCACAACATAACTGACCCCCTTATCCCACCCCCCCCCCGCGACCCATTCCGGTTGCATGCAGAGTGGCAGCAGACCATCCCCCCACCGATTGCACGCAAAGTGGCAGCGGACCCCCCACCAGAGAGCGATCTGACCTGCCTACCTCTCCTCTGACCAGAGAGCCATTTGACCCGCCTCCCTCCCCTCCCCCCACCTCCTCTCCCCCCCCCCCCACCAGAGAGCGATTTGACCCAGCCCTTCTCCTTCCCCCCCTCCCCCACTCCCTCGGCGTCCCACCACCAGAGAGCCATCTGACCCACCTCCCCCCGCCCCCCACCAGAGAGCGATTTGACCCAGCCCTTCTCCTTCCCCTCCTCCCCCCTCCCCCACTCCCTCGGCGTCCCACCACCAGAGAGCCATCTGACCCACTATGCCACCATTCCGTCTAAGAAATGTCATGTACTTCAAAAATCACGACGAGGTGTGAAATAGTGACTGTAGACTTGGTTAAGGGAACTACAAAAAATTGGTAGAAATGATCGGCTAAGGGGCAATATGGCATGGGGATAATTTTTGGATTTGGCACCACAGGAGCACGAGTGTGAGCAGATCAACTGAACAATTTATACCTTGTCTGGATTTATTTTCTCTTAGTCAATGCAAAGGAAAACCAAAGGTTTCTAGCAGAGGATGTGCAGTCCAGGTTTAGTGCCATTGCTGAATCTCAAACCCCCCCCAAAAAAAACTCCTGAGGCTGCATTAAAATCAATGGCTGGGATTCTCCCAGAAATATTCTCAGTCCCCAATTCGTGTGAAAACAGAGTAACTCTCATCGATTTTTAAGCATGATTTTCAGAATGAATCTCTGACACTCTGAGCTCTGCAGAAGGCCCTTGTATGATTCACTCTGAAAATCGGGGAAGCGGGGGGCAAAGTCTATTCCCACTGGAGAGGCCGGCAGCATAGCGCCGAGCAGGCCACTGTGCATGCGCTGATCTGTCAGCACCGAGATCAGCACATGCACAGTGGCCCTGTATTGCCGGCCTCCAGATCACTGGCCTCCCTGAGCCAGCCCCTATGTCTCTGCCCCACTCCCCCCACCCAGATGACCAGCCCTAATTGCTGTCCACGCCGTCTCTGCCTGCAATGCAGAATGGCAGTGGGACCCCTTGCCCCCACTGGCCCCCAATAAGCCCTACCTACCCAATAGGCCCTGCCCCTCTGGCCCCACCCCTTGGCACTGCCCAATGCCCAGTGGGCAGTGCCAAGGTGCCCCTTGAGCATTGCCATTTTACACCTTAGAGCCAGGGTGTCAGGCTGGCACTGCCCATGGGGCACCCCCCTTACCCCTTTATGGTGCTTTATATTCCAGAAGTCATAATTCCTGTCAATATTAGTGAGCTCTCAAATTTCACTTTCCTTCTGCCAATGCTTTTGGCAAAGTATTTGTAAAGGGGCGGCACAGCAGCAAGTAGCATTGCTGCTTCACAGCATCAGGGACCCGGGTTCGATTCCTGGCTTGGGTTACTGTGTGGAGTTTGCATGTCCTCTCCATGTCTGCGTGGGTTTTCTCCGGGTGCTCCAGTTTCCTCCCACAGTTCAAAGACATGTAGGTTAGATGGATTAGGGTGGTAAATGCACAGGGTAACGGGGAGGGGAGGGTTTGGGTAAGATGCTCTTTCGGAGAGTTGGTGCAGACTTGATGGGCCGAATGGCCTCTTTCTGCACTGTAGGGATTCAAAAGTAAAATATGTGCCTGTTATAGGATTTGACAGTGAGCAATTGCAAGGTAATTTTGGGAACAAGTCTTTATTTTCTAAGTATCGTTCTGTCTCAGGGCTACAGAGGGGATTGAGTTCGTCATTTCATTTTCAGCTGCTGATGGTATAAAAACAAACCCAAAAAACTGGAAATGATTTTCGGGGGTAAACCTCAATGTATAGTGAATAGTGCAGAAATATGCAGTGAGGGTGTGATTGGACTACATTAGAGACTGTGGACGGGGTTTTCCAGCCATGCTCTCCCTGCACTGGAAAATTCCACCCGAGGTCAATGGACCTCTCCATGCTCCGCCCCTCGCCCGCTCCGATCCCCGTGGCAGGCGGGATGGTAAGATTCACCCCTGTGTTTTGCACACAAGGAAAGGGAAATCTTAACTATTTCTGAACGGAGAAGTGGGTGTGAGGAAGTGTTAGGAAATTATAGAATAGAATCACTATAGTACAGAAGGAAGCCATTTGGCCCATCCAGCCTGCACTGACAACAATCCCACCCAGGCCCTATCCCCCTAACCCCACGCATTTACCCTGATAACCCCCAAGGCCCCCCCCCCCAAGGGTCATTTAGCATGGCCGATCCACCTAACCCGCACATCTTTGGACTGTGGGAGGAAACCGGAGCACCCAAAGGAAACCCACGCAGACACGTGGAGAATGTGCAAACTCCACATAGACATCGCCCGAGGCCGGAATTGAACCCCGGTCCTTGGAGCTCCGAGGCAGCAGCGCTAACAACTGTGCTCCCCTAACATAAACATTTTTAAAAGGAAGGTTAAAGGGAGGACAAGGTATCAAAGTTGATCTTTCTCTACACCCTAGTTATGACTGTAACACTACATTCTGCACTTCCTTGTTTCCTTCTCTATGAACGGTATGCTTTGTCTGTATAGCGCGCAAGAAACAATACTTTTCACTGTATACTAATACATGTGACAATAATAAATCAAAAGCTTTCTAAATTTTGACTATATTAAATATTCTGCATTTGTATGCATTCTCTAATCAAAGTGTTCTAATATAAATTCTTAACCTCCCTTTTATAATGGAAATGGCCAATGTTAAATGTGTTATACTGTAATTACACACTACTTACCAGTGGAAGTGCCACATAAATTAAGAATGGAAATTAAAGAATAATGACAATCTACAAGTTTAAATTAGGAGCCAATTAGCTTTCCCTCCCCACTCCGCTTCACCTGAAGACGACATAGAGTTTGATTTCCCCATGTGTACTGCTACGAGAGTTCAACTGATATAATTTTTAAAAGGCAGTAATTAATGTTTCATGTACAATTACCACTATCGGTGTACTGTACATAAAAAAAACCATTAATCACATTTCAAGCTTTCTCAACAATGTCTCCAGTTGTGGCTAGTAAGACTGTGCGATGAATAAATTAAGATTTCCAGATAGGACAAGTCACTCAGGAAACGCCTCCTTGCCTTTTGAAGGCAGTGGGAACACCAGCTTTCTAATGATGTTTACAGCATGTATTCACAAAGACTTGCCACAGGAGAAGGTAACTGATCCTTTCAGCTGTATTTTGCAAGCAAAGTTCCCAAGAACAGCAGGCACACCTGCGACAAGTAAGCTGGAATGAGATTAGAGCCTTAAGTAGGTAAGTCTGCAAAGAGATGGAATGATAACGTTTGTCTGATTTGTTTCCGGACACATCTTTTATGATCCTGTTTTAATTAATTTAGTGACGTGGTTATTGATGCGTGCAATTGGCGGGGTTCACTTTTTGTGGGCGTAGAGGGGTTCGGAGGGGCGAGGGCACAGGACACATGCATGCTCGGAAGTAGTTCGAACAGTTTCGTGAAATCCGTAAACACATTGTTACAACTACTACGCACGGCAGAAATCAGGTGTCCAACCCGCTGCCCCAGGGCTACATGAGACTCTTGGCAATTTGGCCCTTAAAGGAAAGAACTTGCATTATATATATACATTCACAATGTCTCAAAACCCTTTACAACCAATTCATTATTTTTTTGAACTGTTGTGATGCAGGGACTGTGGCAGCCAGTCCGCTCACAAGATCTGGCAAACAGCAATCATCTGTTTTAGTGATGTCGATTAAGGGAACCAGAGAGAACTCCCCTGCTTCTCTTTGGAATACTGCTGTGTATCTTTTACATCCATCTGAACCAGCAAATGGGGCCTCTGTTTAACAGGTCACCTGAAAGGTGCCGCCTCCAACAGTGTAGTGTTTCCACAATGCTACATTGGTGTGCCAACTAGGTTATGTGCTCAAGTCTCTGGATTGGGACTTGAACCTATAATGTTCCATCTTGGAGATTCAAGTGATACCAACTGAGCCATGCCCAAGTAACCTATTCCAATTTGTGCCTTTATCTTTTATTCAGTAGTTTTCCTGTATTTTGTGGGCCGGCAGCTTTGGCAACAACAATGTTGGTTATATCGAGATCATAGCACCAATATCTGTCACAAAGGCACTTGGTAGTACAGAACTGGAGTATTGCTGAAAAAAGAGACACGCTGTTGAAATTTTCCACCTTGCACTCAGCAGGACAGATGCAAGAATACCAGATCTCAAAGGGAACAATTTAGACTGCATGAGAAGAGGGTGTTGATTGGTTGGCAGTGGACTCTGGTAGAGGCATTGCCATGGAGAATGCGCCCGGTAATAGTGATTAACACAAATCAGATTGGACAACACTTACTGAATGATCCTGATTGTGTTAAGAATTACATTAATAACCAATTTAAGATGATCAGTCACAGTGTGGCTAATTTAAGCATGCTGCGAACTACACATATTCACTTACAGTGCAAACAAAAATAACATGTCCAAGCATTGTGCCTTTTTCAATTAAATAAAAGCTTGGGTAACAGCCATTCCCTGGTTCATTCCCTACGGCAATGCCTTGACAAATCAGAGTCTGGCTTGTCCAGTTTGAATTTAAGCATATGCTTGGCAGTTAACTGTTTCATGGTGTATACTCCATGACAACACCTTCTACCAATCAGAATTCACTTGCCAAACAATCAGCACCCTCTTACATTGCAGTATAAATTGTTGTTCCCTTTGAGAGTTGGTATTCTTATGTCAGTCCTGATGAGTGCAAGACGAAAAGCTTTGACAGCACGTCTCTTTTGTAAGCAACACCAAATATCTGTTGAAGATAAGAATTTGAGTTATATGCAGATTAGTGGCAATGTAAATTTAGACTGTTATTACTGAAAAGGTCCATGCACAGCCAAAAACAAAACCCTGGGCTAAACCATGAGTATACATTCCACTGTTAGCATTGAGGTCAGCATAATGTTACATCTACACCAATTCTAATTCTTCATGAGTCCACGTAGTATTGTAATGCAGGCAATTGAACCCAATTGGGATATCTTGATGATGTATTCTCAATAAAATCCCATCCATCTGTCTGTGAGTCATAACCTTGGTGATTACATGTAAATTTCTCTGCTGAGTCTGGTAACTATTCTCATCCGTTTGGAACCTGCTCCAAGTGATTGATTTTCAACTGGCAATGTGAATCATTGAGTTCTAAATGAAGTAGCTGAAGAGATTGAATTCTTGATAATATAGCATCTTCAGCGTGCAGAGATCATCTGCTCCAGCAGTGGGGGCTATGATAGGGGGTTCCTGTTTGAAAAGTTCCTCTGGCTCCACCAAAGATGCAGTCTTTGTCAGAGAAACCCCAGTGGTTCCAACAGTTGAGTGTTTTGAGTTCCTTCACAAGCAATAAAGAGACGTAATCCTGGACAGGAGCAGTTCCAGCAGGAAAGAAACACATTCCTGATAAGAATTTGGACTAGGATTCCAGGATTTGCACATCTCCTTTTATAATACACTGGAACCTCTTCATCTTGGGATTTCTAAATTTTCAAGATTATAAGTGATGTTCGAATGCCTAACCACAAGGAAATGAGCTGGAAAACACTGTAGATATAATTACTGAGCTCAAACATCTAGCATTTCAATGCTGTACTTGATAATTGCTCTGTTTGGTCCTCCAAAAATATTGTGCCCCGCAGTAAGAAGTTAAAACTTCATTATCCATACTTAGCCCGTGCCTTCTCGATTAGTTGGAACACCTAAACGGTCGCGCAGCAAATCCATGAGTTCCTTGGGTCTGGAGAACTGGTGTTTTCTGAACAATAGATTTCTGGGCTGAAGGGCTTCCAGTAAAATCATAGAATCCCTACAGTGCAGAAGAGGCCATTCGGCCCATCAAATCTACACCAATTCTCTGACAAAGTATCTTACCCAGGCCTTCACCCCGCCCTATCCCTGTAACCCTACACATTTACTATGGCCCAATCCTCCTAACTTACGCATCTTTGGACTGTGGGAGGAAACTGGAGCACCTGGAGGAAACCCACGCAGCCAAGGGGAGAACGTGCAAACGCCACAGAGACAGTCACCCGAGGCCGGAATTGAACCTGGTTCAATCAGTTATCTTTTTCTGAGCTACCATGAGAATATAGGACTTTAGTTTCTTCTGACATTGCAACCCAGGCTCAAAAGAACAAACTTATTGAGATGCTACCAGGAACAGAGAGCAGCTGGTGTTCCTGTGGGGTCCAGTGTTCCATGTACAGAGCTGGCCAGTGCATTTCCAACCAGCTTATCAGCACAGATTAATGATGTCAGTGCTGTCATGTTGCGACGGAGATGACAGAAAATTATGTATGTGATGATATTAGAACACAACTTTTGTGGCATCGCCAATGAAATGCATTCGCAGCACCCCGAATGTGTTTACCTGTCCTCATAACCCCAGTGACAGCCAGGAAGGTTAACTTAATAATGTGTCTTGTACATTGACCTGGTTGCAACAAGACCCATGCAATGAGCAAGCGTCCGAGGAGCAACGTGGAAGCAGTTGCTGATGGGCTTTCTAAACTCCGACAAAATATCTCACCCATTCCATCCTATTGGGACAGGACATGTTGCATTCCAAAATAAAATGCCTGTGAAGCACGATAACTTCCTCATATTTCCAGGCCACTTGCCTCGATTCAGTCTCCAGCAAACATAGAAGATAGGAGCAGGAGGAGGCCATTCGGCCCTTCAAGCCTGCTCCGCCATTCATCACGATCATGGCTGATCGTCCAACTCAATAGCCTAATCCTGCTTTCTCCCCATAACCTTTGATCCCATTCACCCCAAGTGCTATATCCATCCCCCTCTTTAATATATTCAATGTTTTGGCATCAACTACTTCCTGTGGTAATGAATTCCACAGCTCACCACTCTTTGGGTGAAGAAATGTTCTCCTCATCTCCGTCCTAAATGGTCTACCCCAAATCCTCAGACTGTGACCCCTGGTTCTGGACTCCCCCACAATCGGGAACATCCTCCCAGTCTAGTCCTGTTAGAATTTTATAAGTTCCGATGCAATTTCCTCCTTCATTCGTCTGAACTCCAGCGAAAACAATCCTAACCTAGTCAAACTCTCCTCCTACATCAGTCCCGCCATCCCTGGAATCAGCCTGGTAAATCTTCGCTGCACTCCCTCGAGAGCAAGAACAACCTTCCTCAGAAAAGGAGACCAAAACTGCACACAATATTCAAGGTGTGCAAAAGGTGCCATTTGAAGGCAGTTCGCCTTAGTCCTCCAAAAAGAACTCCATATTCTGCTTTTCAATTAATGTCCTTTCTTTCTTTGTGTTATTGCAAGCAGGAGGGAATCAAGGCAATGGCCTTGATTACAGAATCTCAGCCCCAGGGCTGTGACCTCTTTAGACTTCTCAACCTAATAAATATTTTACAAGCTCAAGACCTGGGTCATGTTAAGGAAACTCTCTAAGAATACAAAGGTTTCTTTAGACCTCAGGAGTTTTGTCAGTCACTTGATTTATCTATTTGAAACATAATTTGATTTATTATTGTCACATGTATTGGTATAGTGAAAAGGATTGTTTTTTTGTGCACTATACAGACAAGGCATACCGTTCATAAAGAAGGAAAGGAGAGAGTGGAGAATGTAGTGTTTGTTACAGTCATAGCTAGGGTGTAGAGAAAGATCAACCTACTGCGAGGTAGATCCATTCAAGAGTCTGATGGAGCAGGGAAGAAGCTGCTCTTGAGTCGGTTGGTACGTGACCTCAGACATTTGTATCTTTTTCCCGACGGAAGAAGGTGGAAGAGAGTACATCCGGGCTGCTTAATTATGTTGGCTGCTTTTCCGAGGCAGTGGGCAGTTAAGCACAATACCTAAAGTTAACTTTGTAAATTGTGAAATACTGATAACTGGTCAGAATTTGGGGTGTGTTACCTTATTCAATAGACACCATGGTAGGGAAAGGATAGTTGAGGATGCAGGCAAGATTTTCTTTCTTACTCAACATGTTGGGAAGTAATGGGTTTAATCAGTAGCAGGATTCCTGAGATGATATCAGGTTTCCATGTGAGAACCTTAGAAATTCACAGCACAGAAGGAAGCTACTTGGCCCATCATTGTAACCGAACAACTCTCAGAAAGACCTATCAATGTCATCCTATTTCCCCTACTTCTCTATTTTTTTAAATTTTAGGTATAACATGTTTGCTGGATTCCATTCCTGCCACTGTTTCTGATGGGAACATTTCTGTATCCCAACAACAATAGTCATTGTATCATATTTCATTGGTTGATAAAACTATTGCCGCAGACAACTTGCTGTACCTGCTCTGAGAATGGGTTCAATTTTCAGGTATAAAGGAAGGTTTCAAAAATGATATTGGGATCTGCTGGTTGACGGAAGTAAGTTATAGAGAAGAAAAATAAAGTTATTTACATAAATAGTCAGAAAATAACCTCAAATATTTCACAAATATGAAACTTTGGCAAGATGGCACAGTGAGGAATCAGATACAGCTGAAGGTAACTAAAACCGCAATTGAATGCCAAAATGCATTATTTTTTAATGATCAGATGGCTTTACCATGGTAAAGCTTTATAAGTTCTGTTAGTAGCCAGAAAGGTCACATATCTCCTTTTGAAAGATTTAGCATGGTTAGGATTGAGGAGTATGATACAGCTGAAATGTAAATATATATGTTCTGTACTCATTTTCACAATTGAAGATTACACAGCAGTAGATCCGAATGCTTTGGTTATTGACCCCTTGAATGTAAATGCATGAATGGCCTTAGCTTGGTTTGGGGCACTGAAGATTGATCAGGTTGCTGGACCTGATAACCTTTAACCTTGAATGTTGGAGCAAATCAGAGAGGGACTCTGTGAGCCACTGATTTAGCTGACTAACAGTTTTTTGAAATCTGGACCAGTTTGAATTGATGGAGAAAGGATTTGATGCATGAATGCTTTCACACATGTGCCATGGCCCATTCATTGATATCTAGATAGGTACAACAGTAGGCTATTCAGCCCCTTGAGCTTGTTCTGCTATCATAGCTGATCTGTTTCTTAACTCTATTTACTTGGTTTTGTTCTATATATTTTCAGTAAAGCTCTGTAATTCATGTTTTAAGAGGCTTGAATTACATAATTAAATTGATGCATAATTTTCTAGTTATGCCAAAGACAAATAATTTAATGATTGATGGTTCAAAATAAAATGCCAACTGGCACTCATATCTTTAATTTAAAAAGCATAATTTTACTGATGTTTGGGGACTCAAATGATGCTACATAGGAAAACAATGTCATAGAAAGGGAAGCTCTGATGAAGGCTCATTCTGACTTGAAACAGTTCCTCTATTCTCTCTCCACAGATGCTGTCAGACCTACTGAGATTTTCCAGCATTTTCTGTTTTTGGATAGGCTTGGATTGTTTCCTCTAGAGCAGAGAAGGCTAAGGAGACACATGATTGAGGTGTGTAAGATTGTGAGGGGTATGGGCAGGGTGAATAGGAAGCAATCATGAGGGGGCATATTTTTAGGGTAAGGGGCAGGAGATTCAGAGTGGATTTGAGATTTTTTTCACTCAGAGGGTGGTGGGAATCTGGAATGCACTACCTGTGAAAGTAGTGGAGGCAGGAAACTTTACAACCTTTGAGACATATTTGGACGGGCACTTAAAACATACCATTCAAGGATATGGGACAAGTGCTGGAAAATGGGATTAGCGTGCCTTTAGTAGTAGTGCAGACTCAATGGGCTGAAGGGCTTTTTCAGCATTGCATGACTCTTTGACTCCATTTACAGACAGATAGCAAGGAAATAAGGGAGTTCAGTTTTGCCTCCTTTGGCTGTCCATAACACTTGGCTTGCTGGTGGGAGTGAATCAGTATAAAAGAAGTCATGACTTGAGTTTGGCCTCACTAACCTAATTGTTCTGATGTGAAGATGCCGGCATTGGACTGGGGTGGGCACAGTAAGAAGTCTCACAACACCAGGTTAAAGTCCAACAGGTTTATTTGGAATCATGAGCTTTCGGAGCGCTGCTCCTTCATCAGGTGAGTGACTCTGAAAGCTCGTGATTCCAAATAAACTTATTGGACTTTAACCTGGTGTTGTGAGACCTCTTACTAATTGTTCTGGACACATCTGACCATGATGGGCATGCAATTTGATCAAAAAGGTTAATTAATTTGGCCAATTAACACCAATCGAGCACCTCGCACTTACCAATAAAGTCACTGAAGGAGTCATTGATAGTTCCATCAAATGAAAACTACTCACCAACAACCCACTCACCAATGCACACTTACAGTTTCACCAGAAAAACTTGGCCAAGACTTGTCTCAACCTTGATGCAGACTTGGCAGCCTTTCCCACACCCTAAGAGCAAATCTATAAAAAGCAATGGCTTTGTTTCTTTTTAACTGTTCTACATTACGAAATGTATTGTGGCAATGGTGAAACTGCCAACAAAACAGATCAGTTTACTGTACCTGAAGATGCAAGATTAGCAAACTTGTTATAACAAGCAAACTGAAAATGTGAGAACTAAATAGGTAATTATTTTAACACGACACTTTCAAATGCCAGTGAAGCAAACCAAACTCAGCTCTTCACCTGAGGTTGTCTAACCCTGCCTTTGACAATCTTAATATTCCCTCATCTTTGCTTTTCCTTATCCTGACTGAATATCGAAAGGATTTGTATTTTTAGAACATTACAGCGCAGTACAGGCCCTTCGGCCCTCGATGTTGCACCGACCTGTGAAACCAATCTAAAGCCCATCTAACCTACACTATTCCAATATCATCCATATGTTTATCCAATGACCATTTAAATGCCCTTAACGTTGGCGAGTCCACTACTGTTGCAGGCAGGGCATTCCATGCCCTTACTACTCTCTGAGTAAAGAACCTACCTCTGACATCTGTCCTATATCTATCACCCCTCAATTTAAAGCTATGTCCCCTCGTGCTAGCCATCACCATCCGAGGAAAAAGGCTCTCACTGTCCACCCTATCTAATCCTCTGATCATCTTGTATGCCTCTATTAAGTCACCTCTTAACCTTCTTCTCTCTAACGAAAACAGCCTCAAGTCCCTCAGCCTTTCCTCATAAGACCTTCCCACCATACCAACCAACATCCTGGTAAATCTCCTCTGCACCCTTTCCAATGCTTCCACATCCTTCCTATAATGCGGCGACCAGAACTGTACACAATACTCCAAGTGTGGCCGCACCAGAGTTTTGTACAGCTGCAACATGACCTCATGGCTCCGAAACTCAATCCCTCGACCAATAAAAACACCGTATGCCTTCTTAACAACCCTATCAACCTGGGTGCCAACTTTCAGGGATCTATGCACATGGACACCGAGATCTCTCTGTTCATCCACACTACCAAGTATCTTACCATTAGCCCAGTACTCTGTATTCCTGTTACTCCTTCCGCATTAAACTCCATTTGCCACCTCTCAGCCCAGCTCTGCAGCTTATCTATGTCCTTCTGTAACCTGTAACATCCTTCCGCACTGTCCACAACTCCACCGACTTTAGTGTCATCTGCAAATTTACTAACCCATCCTTCTACGCCCTCATCCAGGTCATTTATGAAAATGACAAACAGCAGTGGCCCCAAAACAGATCCTTGCGGTACACCACTAGTAACTGAACTCCAGGATGAACATTTCCCATCAACCACCACCCTCTGTCTTCTTACAGCTAGACAATTTCTGATCCAAACCATTAAATCACCCTCAATCCCATGCCTCCGTATCTTATGCAATAGCTTACCATGGGGAACCTTATCAAACGCTTTACTGAAATCCATATACACCACATCAACTGCTTTACCCTTATCCACCTCTTTGGTCACCTTCTCAAAGAACTCAATAAGGTTTGTGAGGCACGACCTACTCTTCACAAAACCAATCCAGTAGAGCAAGACAGGACTCAGCAAGTCATAGGAGCAACATTTCAACCTAACTCACTGAACCCCTCCCCCTCACTCTCTTCCCTTACGATGCTCTGTAAAATCCACCTCTTTGTACAAACATTTGGTCCTCGTCCTATCTCCTTTTGTGGCTAAATGTCAAAAATGGGATTATTTTAGATTGTTCTTGTTAAGTGTCTCAAAATGTATTGTTACATTAAAGTAAGTAAAGTTTATTTATTTGTCACAAGTAGGCTTACATTAACACTGCAATGAAGTTACTGTGAAAATCCCCTAGTCGCCACACTCCGGTGACTGTTCGGGTACACTGAGGGAGAACTTAGCGTGGCCAATGCACCTACCCAGCACGTCTTTGGACTGTGGGAGGAAACCGGAGCACCCGGAGGAAACCCACGCAGACACGGGGAGAACGTGCAGACTCTGCACGGACAGTGACTCAAGCCGGGAATCGAACCCGGGTCCCTGGCGCTGTGAGGCAGCAGTGCTAACCACTGTGCAACCGCCCAAAACAGAATAAAAATGCAAGTTGTGGTTGAGCGTGAAACCCAAGGCATCAAGTACAAAATTGGTTTCAAACGCCTTTGATTTTATTCTCCATTGAAGTTCCACCAGATCCCAGGGGTTTCCTGTTTGTCAGATACGGTTCAAATCCCCCACTGCATATGATCTATTTATAAGCAATATTTGCAAGCATTTCAATTAGTTTTAGTGTATCAGACATTTGGGTGCTTTCTTTTTCAGTGTTACTTCACTCACCGGTAAATAAAGAGGTACCGTTCTTTATAAGTCCTTCGTCCCAGGGGATCGCTTAGTTTATATGCGTAGTGGCTTTCAGCTTGTCTGCAGGTGTAGAAAAATAGAAAATTAATTGCAGATGTATCAGGAAATAACAGTCAGATCCCTCCCAATCTATACATTCAAACCCTTGAGTTGGTAACAATACTGTCTGCACATCATAATCAATAAATCATTCTGTAACAATTAGATATATTATTCTCACTCAGTCTACAGTAGGAATTGCAGCATTCCCACATTTCAAAAGTACTTAAATGGCTGTAAAGTACTTTGGAATGTTTAAAAGATGTAAAAAATCTCCATATAGACACACTTTTTTACAGGTGGTGGTGTAACTCCTCTCAGCCTGTTGCAAGAACACAGCTAAATTACTTGATTTGATTTATTGTTGTCACATGTACTGGAATACTGTGAAAAGTATTATTTCTTGCGCGCTATACAGACAAAGCAGACCGTTCATAGAGTACATAGGGGAGAAGGAAAGGAGAGGGTGGAGAATATAGTGTTGCAGTTACAGATAGGGTGCAGGGAAAAATTAGCTTAATAGGCACAATGGTTAGCACTGCTGTCTCACAGTGCCTGGGACCCGGGTTTGATTCCCAGCTTGTGTCACTGATTGTGCGGAGTCTGCACGTTCTCCCCGTGTCTGCGTGGGTTTCATCCCGGGTGCTCCGGTTTCCTCCCACAGGCTGAAAGACATGCTGGTTGGATGCATTAGCCATGCTAAATTCTCCATCAGTGTACCCGAACGGGTGCCAGAGTGTGGCGACTTGGGGATTTTCACAGTAACTTCATTGCAGTGTTAATGTAAGCCTACTTGTGACACTAATAAACTTAAACTGCAGCTCTCACAAAGATGCTCACCCCATACAATGCCACCAAACTTTAAGCGGGAGATAAAAGATGTCATTGTACAATCGCTGGAGTAATACAGCATCTGCAACATGCTTGTAAACTTTAAAATAAGGTAGAACCATTTAAAAGTCTGATGGCAGCAGGGAAGAAGCTATTCTTGAGTCGGTTAGTACGTGATATCAGACTTTTGTATCTTTTTCCTGATGGAAGAAGGTGAAAGAGAGATTGTCTGGGGCGCGTGATTATGCTGGCTGCTTTGCCGAGGCAGCGGGAAATGTCGACGGAGTCAATGGATGGGAGGTTGGTTTGCGTGATGGACTCTCTATGATTCTGTCTATGATCGTGCTCAAAATTGGCGCAAGATCGCAGAGAAGAATGACAGAAAATTCCTGCGGTGAAGCCAACTTCTGCCTGACTGCACCAACCCGAATTTTACTCCCAGTATGCTACAGATTTACTGGACATTTCTCTGTGCGAACAACGGCAAATTTAGGGCAGGGTTTTGGTGAATTTTCCTTATTTCCATCTGTGTTAACATACCTCCCCCCGTGAATGCTCTGATAAGTGCTGGGAATCTGGTAGTTGGCCTCAAATATCCTCACAAAGATAGAATATCTTGTACAGGCTTCCTTCCATCTCCCATCAATCCCAATGTCCTATCATCGGTCAGCTTCGGTTTCAGCCAAGCCCTACGAGTTCCTGCCACCTTTGGGGCATTCCCAGCACTTTAATGCCACCTCCCCCAGGTGGAAGGACAGGAGATATTCAGTAGTTTGTATCATTTAAAAATAAACACGTTGAAACAGGCTGGATGAGACACGTGACAGAACATTGTCCTTTATCCTCACACCTGAACATGAATAAAACACAGTGAGGGAATGGTAAGAACCCGCATTTCTACATCTCAGGATGTTGCAAAGCACTTCATGGCCAATAATTTATATTTGAAGTATAGTTGTTGCTGCGATATATGCAAATTATACAGCTGATTTTTATATAGCTAAGTCCCACAAGCAGCAATTAAGTAACTGAGCAGATAACCTATTTTGGGGGTGATGGTTGAGTCTTAGATATTGGCCACGACATTGAAAGAATGTTGCTGTTTTTTCTTCAAATAGTGCCACACTATCTCACAAATTGGTAGCTTGGGAAGTAACCAGGAAAGATACACAGCATGAGGAGGTTTAGAGAATGGAAAGAGATAGAGGTAAAGATGAAAGCCTTTTAAAAAAAGAAATGACCTACTATTTTGTTGTAAGATTATTGCTGTTGGAATCACCATCAACACTTAGAACTTTGCCTAGCCTGGTGTTTGTCCACCTTTTGGTTTTGCTTGCCATAGTAGACAACACTCTTCCCTGTCAGTGGGTTTAAGCCTCCTTCCAAGACTTAAATACGTTATCTAGATGTTACACTGATGTCCAATACCGAGGGGGTATTGCACTGTTGAATTTCCTTTTATGAGGCACTAAACTAAAGCCCTACCTGCAAGTCGGGTGAACATTACAAATCCTATGAGACGATCAAGACATTCTCCTGGTAACCAGGTTTTGGTATCGAGGGTTAATAATCTTTATGCTAATCGCTGATGTACACATGACCCTAAAACTCAAATGCCTCTGGAAGGATCCTCATGTTTATCTATTCCTGCACGTGGTTATGTATAGTTAATAAATCTTTGGAAATTCCTGGATGTCCAGTATTTATTCTCTGTTAAATACACCCGGGGCCCACTTCTGATTTTCCTTTGCAAGCCAACATTCCTGCAACAAGCAACATCACTGAAAGCAAGTTAATGGGCTCTTTATCTCATTGATGATTGTGGGTCTAAGTATGCAGAAGAATGGCTGCTACATTTGCCCAAATGATAACAATGGTTGCAGAACTTTAAGGTATTTCTGAGACATTATAAGTGCTATACCAATGCAGGCATTTAGTTGGTGCACTTTCTTTTACATAAGAACATAAGAAATAGGAGCAGGAGTAGGCCATCCAGCCCCTCGAGCCTGCCCCGCCATTCAATAAGATCATGGCTGATCTGACGAGGATCAGTACCACTTACCCGCCTGATCCCCATAACCCTTAATTCCCTTACCGATCAGGGATCCATCCATCCGCGCTTTAAACATATTCAGCGAGGTAGCCTCCACCGCCTCAGTGGGCAGAGAAATCCAGAGATTCACCACCCTCTGGGAGAAGAAGTTCCTCCTCAATTCTGTCTTAAACCGACCCCCCTTTATTTTGAGGCTGTGTCCTCTAGTTTTAACTTCCTTACTAAGTGGAAAGAATCTCTCCGCCTCCACCCTATCCAGCCCCCGCATTATCTTATAAGTCTCCATAAGATCCCCCCTCATCCTTCTAAACTCCAACGAGTACAAACCCAATCTCCTCAGCCTCTCCTCATAATCCAAATCCCTCATCTCCGGTATCAACCTTCTTTTGCTCTGAGGATGTGAATAATGTCAGGAAGGATGTGGTTATTACTTATCACTAGTTGCACTTGAAGACTAACTAGCTTGCCAGACCACTTCAGCGGACAATTAAAACAGATAACCTAAACTAGGGATCAATGTGAACTGGACTTGTTGGAGGTGACGGACTTTCTTCACTGAAGGACATAGGAACCAATTGTGCTTTTAGTTTCACCATCTGTCATAATGATCTCTGTACCACCACACCATCATGTTACTCTGCTAATCACCCTGACACTGAGGGGCAATTTACCATGGCCTATCAACCTGACCCGCCCGCCCACCTTTGGACCGTGGGAGGAAACCGGTGCATCCAGAGGACACGCATGCAAACACGGGGAGAAGGTGCAAACTCCACACAGACAGTGACCCGATGCCGGAATTGAACCCGGGTCCCTGGCGCTGTGAGGCAGCAGTGCTAACCACTGTGCCACCGTGCTGCCCAATGTGTTGTAAGAGTTTTGGTAAGCAACTGTACTTACTTATTCAGCTCCTCCAGCAGCGTTTCAGTGGCTTTGCCTGTCTTGTCAGTGACTTCCATTATCAGGGTGATGTCATAACGCAACAGAACCTAAGCAAATGTAACAATTACACGATATTTTCATGTAGCACAACCTAACACATTAAAATAAATCTTCAGATCTATTCTTTTTCAAAACGGTTTGGCCAAAAGGAACATCCCAGGATAGGGAATTTCAATGGGGGCTCTCGGAGTTTCCGATCAAATATATTCCAAATCTAAAAATCTTTCCATTTCTTGCCTGTAATCAAGCTCTATCTCTCTATCACTTTGTGTTGTAAGCTGCCTCGTCTCTCAATACATGCAAATGATTTTTTTGTCTACGTGAAGATATTTTGATGTTTGCTCATGAGAATACAAGGAGACATAACTTCCACAAATAGATAGGCACACTTGTAAATACCTGCACAAGAGAGACAATAGTGTTAAGAACCCCACTGATATTGCATGCGAGGATGCCCCAAAACCCAGAAAGGTAACTTGGAACACTGGTTCTTGGTGATGTATGGGTTTTTTTTTGGTATAATGTGAGGAACAATGTACAACTCGGTGAGGAACAGTCCAGTTCTTGTGTAAGCAATTAATAAAGAATATTTATTAACTTAAAAGAAAAACAAAAAAAACACACATGACAAGGAGGACAAAATACATAGCAACCCTTAGGTACACTGACCATATGCACATAATTTACATGAAATTAACCTGTGATCCCCGAACTACCTATGTTACCGGAACTCAGAGGCACTCCTGATTCTAAACAACATCCAATATCAAGGAACTCAGCTAAATCCAGCAAAATAATTACCACAACCAGGTTAAGGTGGCCATGTCTAGGAAACCGTGAAGGTGGAAAGTGGTTGCTTCTCTCAGGAGATTATATCTACAACAGCTGCAGTCCTGGTGTTAGCTGTTTCTCCCCTTTCCCCCTGAGTTAGTGTTTTACAGTTATACTATCTCTTTCCCTTTGATGTTTCCACCTTGTGGAGTCGGCTTTTGGCAGGTACATGTCAATTTCCTTATCTCTCCACTTCAAAGCTCCATAGCCCCATTGTTTCTCTAGTCACATATGTAAACACAATTCACATATCGTGATTTCTCCAGATCTGCCTCTAATCAACTCCTTGGTCTATTATCTTGTATTCTTTGTTTAATTTTATTTTTAATCCTAGTTTTCTCCAATTCTTAACAATAGCACATCAGCGTACAAATGGTGCAAAAGTCATATGCGCAAATTTAAAAACACTGATATATGTACATCTAGCTCCTGTATATATTATCTGACATGGAGAGAAGGAAAAGGAAAGAACAGATGTGCGCAGACATGGACATGGACCTAGACACATGCACAGAACAAGATTCAGGGAGAAACAAGGAGATAAAAAGGGTGGCACTTAATACCCTCCACAATGGCGGGTTTGGTGGCGGGTAGGAGGGTGGCAGGTGGGGACAATGCTATCTTCCCACCTCTGCCCCAGTCCACGGTGGTAAGACTCATGCATGGTCTCACGCCCAGCACAGATTGAGGTCCTTAAGTAGGAAATGCCCGCTTTAGGGCCTCATTCCACCACTGATGGTATTGACTCAACTGCAGGCAATGCACTCATTACCAAGTGAAGCCTAGAAAACAAACCTTGTTGGGTTGCTTGTAGGATTCCAGGGGGTCCCTTGTCCAAAGGCATGCCTGATTGAGGGACCTGGCACTGGGAAAGGGTGAGCCAGCTCATAGCCATTTCCCTGTCTTTGGTGCTAACTCCCTTCTACCTTCCGCTGTTATTTCTGTCCAGCTATCACTCGCCCGGGCCTGGATAGGTGCAATAAGACTGGCCAACATAAAGGGCAATCCCAAAGTTTTCTATAGGCATATAAATAGAAAGAGAGTGATAAAAGGAGGAGTATGGCTGATTAGGGACAATAAAGGGAATTTACACATGGAGACGGGGGCATGACTGAGGTATTAAATGAATACTCAAGGAGATAGATGCTACCCTGGACATGGTGACAGATGGGGAAATTCTGTCCCTAGAAGGGTTCAAAATTGATAAAGGGCGAGTGTTAAATAGACTGTTGGTACTGAAGGCTAACAAGGCACTGGGACCAGATGCAATGCATTCAAAGATATTGAAGGAAGTAAGAGTAGAAATTTCAGGGCACTGGCCACAATCTTCCAGCCTGCTCTAGATTCAGAAGAAGTGCCAAAGGACTGCAGAATTGCAAATCATAGAATCCTACAGTGCAGAAGGCTGTAGAACTTCAAAAGGACATTGACAAGTGAGTGGAGTGAGCAGATAGGTGGCAGATGATAGGGCGGCACGGTAGCACAGTGGTTAGCACTGCTGCTTCACAGCTCCAGGGTCCTGGGTTCGATTCCCAGCTTGGGTCACTGTCTGTGTGGAGTTTGCACATTCTCCTCGTGTCTGCGTGGGTTTCCTCCGGGTGCGCCGGTTTCCTCCCACAGTCCAAAGATGTGCGGGTTAGGTTGATTGGCCATGCTAAAAATTGCCATTAGTGTCCTGAGATGCATAGGTTAGAGGAATTAGTCGGTAAATATGTAGGGATATGGGAGTAGGCCCTGGGTGGGATTGTGGTCGGTGCAGACTCGATGGGCCGAATGGCCTCTTTCTGTACTGTAGGGTTTCTATGACTTCTATGATGAAGTTCAATGCAGAGAAGTGTGAGGTGATGCATTTTGGTAGGAAGAACATGGAGAGACAATATAAAATAAGGGATAAGGAGAGGGACCTGGGTGAATATGTACATGGGTCATTGAAGGTGGCAAGACAGATGGAGAGAGCAGTTAAGAAAGCATCTAGTATCCTGGGCTTTATTATTAGGGCACAGAGTATAGGAGCAAGGAGGTTGTGCTGGAATTGCCCACATCTGCCATTGCCCATGAGACTGGCTTCATTACCAGCTGTGGAAGAGGTCGTGATGACCCTCAATTTTTTGAACACCTTGCCGGTGACTGCAAGGTGAATCAAGGCCTGGACACAAAAAGATGCAGAAAATAATAATTAAAGGAAGAAAGTCTTCTCAATACCAAAATAAAGGAAAATTATTGTGGATGCTGGAATCTGAAATAGAAACAGAAAATGTTGTAGAAATTCAGCAGATCTGACAGCATCTGTGGAGAGAGAATAGAACCAACGTATTGAGTCTGGATGACCCTTCCTCAGAGCTCAGTGCCATCCCTGCTCAATGAACATTCTCTGCTGTGTTCATTTTTTAAAAAGATTAGTTTGTTGGGATTTGGTCATAGTATTTTGAAGCGTGTGGCGGGGTTAGGGTTCTTTTGAATTGTTAGCTTATCTGTGTTATTAGATGGCTTGAAATCTTGAGTGTAGATTAATGCACAATTTACACCATTAAAATGACGATGATACCCACCTTGACAATTGTTGCGAGAACTTCAGGCTTGGAGATTTTAGTTATCCCAAACCGCTGAATGTTAAACGCAGCAATCTTCATTTTCGCTCACAAGTCTTTGATTCAGGATCCTAGTGAAAGGAAAAATTATACAAGCCATATTAACAGACGGAACTCTCATTGACATAAAATGAAATTCACTGTCTGATTCTAACAGGAACTTAGTTTTCACACACTAATTCCATGTGTTCTGTCCCTCCCTCAGCTTTGCAAACCGTATCACCTGGTTTTTGTGAAGCCCAAGAATATTGGTGGTCATAATGCATAACAACTTAAACAAAGACATAACCGTTATTCTTCATTTCACTGTTAAACAGAGCTCAGATACATCCTCAGCGGTACTTTTCCATGGAAAGGGGACACCTAGCTAATTCTGGGTTGGTAATGTGTTATTTAAGCTTTCTGGTGTTATGAGACCATATGATGCAGGAACAGAAGTAGGCCATTCAGCCCATTGTGCCTGCTCCGCCATTCAATGAGATCATGACTGATTTGATTTGATAATCCTCAACTCCACTGCAATGGCAGATTTAGGCAAGTTCAGCATAAACTCCTTGCTCCTGAGGATTTGATAATCCTCAACTCCACTTTCCCACCTTATTTCCATAATCCTTGATTCTGATTAAGGATCTGTCTATCTTAGCCTTGAATGACCCAACCTCTACAACCCTCTGCGGTATAGAATTCCAGATTCACTACCCTCTGAGACAATAAATTCCTCCCCATCTGTCTTAAATGGGTGACCCCTTACCTGAGATTATGTCCTCTGGTCCTAGACTCTCCAACAAGGGGAAACAATCTCTCAGCATCTACCCTGTCCAGCCCCTGAGAATCCTAATGTCTCAATTGTTGCAGTGAGTACAGAGCTTCATAGACCAAGCAAGTCTTAGATTCGAACTGTTAACCTAAGCAGACATAGTTTCAGCGAGGGTGATAGTTGGGACATTATAGCTGTCTCTAGGATGATGCAAGAGAAAGATCAGCCATGATTCTTGTTTCTGTTCAATGTCCAGTCATCAATCTGGAACATTTTTAATTTTTACTCTCTTTTTCAAGTTACAAAGCCAATGTGCAGAGTGGACGGAGCAAGCCCTTAATCCATCTCCTTGCTTGCTCCAAAAACCAATTCATATTGAATCCAATTCATGGTCCCCACAAGAGAGGCAAACAAGATCCAAGCCTATAAGATAAGGCATTGCACCCCATCTTGGACTCGATCTGATGCTTGATCTTAGCCAAAAGGCCAAGAAGCTTCTGGAAACTTCACATTTGTGAACACCAGTCTGAAGTGAGGAGCATCCTGATGCTGTGAGGCTCTTCCCTCAGGTGAGGTCCTTTTTAAATAAATGGCACTGGAGGCCAGCTTGGCAGGATACAACTTTGACAGAAGGAATTTGATGAGTGAGAGAATTCAGTGCGGTGAGGGAACAAGTGTTGTTCCGGACTATTACAAGACAAAGAGTGGTCCGAGAGATGCAGAGAGAGACATTAAGAGCTGAGGTCCAGATGCATTCGTTAGGTGAGTAGTTGATGATTGAGTTTTATGCTTTTGCCCCTTTTTCTCTCTAAAGTAGGGCTGTAGTTTAAACCAGTACTGGGGAGGTATGGGTACTGTATTAAATCTGTAGGTTAACTAGTTCAACTACTTAATACAGCTAAAATTAATTGTCGAGCAATATTTAAAAATTTAAACTTGAATTAGTTAGATTAAATGCAACAAAGATGCCAGGGCAGCTGTCGCATGTGGGTGCTGGTGAACACCAATGTCTTCAGCTCAAAGAATTTTGGCTCAGAGTTAATGAGTCCAAGTTTTGAATGCTGCGATGCATCAGGGAGCGAGAAAGGTACCAGAGCACTGGTTCCTGGGGGCAGTCACACCCCACTAGTTTAAGAACTTCAAGGCTGAAATCGACAGCTTTTTGATCTACAAGAATGTCAAGACTTATGGGGTAGAGTGGAAAATGAGGTTGAGATTACGATCAGGTCAGTCACCGCGTTACTGAATGGTGGAGTGGCTCGAGAGATCCAATGGCCTAAACTCATTCCTATTTCTTAGTTCTTCAGAATGTCATTGCCTTCAAAAGTAGATGGGAGAAAATAAGGCCTCTCCTTCCCTGGTCTCCAGAATCTCTTTTTATTCATTCAAGGGACGTGGCGATTTATTGCCGATCTCTAATTGTCCTTGAGAAGGTGGTGGTGAGCTGCCTTTTGATCTGCTGCAGTCCATGTGGTGTCGATACACTCTCAGTGCTGTTAGGGTGGGGATTTCATGGGTCTGACCCAGCGATAATGATGGAACAGCAATATATTTCCAAGTCAGGTGATGAGTGACTTGGAGAGGAACATGCTAGTGGTGATGTTCCCAGGTATCTGCTGCCCTTGTTCTTCTGGATAGTAGTGGTTGTGGGTTTGGAAGGTGTTGCCTAAGGAGTTTTGGTGAGTTCCTGCAGTGCATCTTGTAGGTGGTACACACTGCTGCCATTGTCCGTTGGTGGTGGATGGGAGAATCACCCTTGACATATTTACTACAATATAAAATTACCATGGCATAAAACAAGAAAAAATTGGCTGAAGATGTGAAATAACAAACAGAAAATGCCGGAAATAGTTAGCAGTGGAGTAAGGAAGACAGAGTTAACATGTCAAGTTGATATTTTGTCAAGAATTTAATTCCCTCACTCCAGAGATGCTGAATGTTTACAGAATTTTCTGTTCCTACAGTGTAAATTGCATTATATCCAGCCATCAACATGACGTCTGATAGACAAGGTGTTGGAGAATGAGTTATTTTGCAGGGTTGATTGTGTAAGGCGCAGGGAGTGGGATGAGGAACAAATTATTGCTTGCATGAAATATTTTGTACTATTTTTCCCATAAGAGTCGAAGACCTGAATTGACTCCAGACCAGTTTGTTTAATGATCCTTGTTTACCTCCTTGGGGAGGCGGTGGCATAGTGGTATTGTCACTAGACTAGTAATCCAAAGACCCAGGGCAAGAACTGGGGACCCATGGTTCAAATCCCACCATGGCAGATGGTGAAATTTGAATTTGGGTTAAAAAGAAACCTGGAATTATAAGTCTAATGATGACCATGAATCGATTGTCATAAAACCCCATTTCGTTCACTAATGTCCTTTACATCTTTACTTGGTCTGGCCTACATGTGACTCAAGATCCACAGCAATATGGTTGCCCTCTGAAAATGGAGAGCAGTTAGGGACGGGCAATAAATGTTGGCCCAGCCAACAACACCCAAATCCTGTAAATGAACTAAAAAAAACCTTTGTTCTTACTACAATGTAAGAATATCGTCATGATGTGGAGATGCCGGCGTTGGACTGGGGTAAGCACAGTAAGAAGTCTCACAACACCAGGTAAAGTCCAACAGGTTTATTTGGTAGCAAATACCCAATATCCCCAGGCCCAGTAGACATAGAATCGTAGAATCCCTACAGTGCAGAAAGATGATATTTGGCCCATAAAGCCTGCACCAACAACAATTTAATGAGCTAATAAGATTCATAGGCAGCATGCAATCTTTCAGAGAACAAGGAATCAATAAAAAGTTAAATGATTATTGGGCAAGTTAACACAAACAGCTTACACATATGTGGATGCAGTAAATGGGTCAAAACAAATAGTTATGATTTTAAACATATATGCTGATATTTTAAATGTATTTCAATGTATTGTACACTTTGGCCAAGCTAAAGTTACCAAAAGGCATGATGGTAACAGTCATTAGTTTAAAACCAAAGGTCTGGGAACAGGTCAGTCAGCAAGTCTTATCGGGTGGCATTCCGAAGCAGGAACACATTATGCAACATTATGAATAAATGTATTCAATGCCCAGACACAAAATAGATATGAACCTGGACACAGGAACACATGTCTATTCAACTTGGCAGTGAGCCGATGGGAATGTTCATTTGAGCTCACGGTAGCGTCTGCCATTACCTAGCGACAAGGAGTTAGTAAGTGCCAATAGGGGAGAATATGTCCAGAATTAGTTGGACAAAGATATCACCATGCTATTAAGTATCTTATGATTGGCCAAGGTATTTGACAGAGATTTGTATTGATGTATAGCTATTAAATGGAATTGATTCTAAGCTAATGGAAGGCGGAATTATTGATTATGAAAAAGTATAATTGATCTGTATTTGACTCAATAACTCAGTTCTTCCGGAAAGGTTCTGTAGCTCTGTCCGTGGAGCTCTTTAACCCTTCATGAGACTCCGGTCGGCTGTACATTTGTATTGTATTGTGTTTTCATGTTAAATAAATTGGTTATGTCTTTACACAGAAATATTTGCCTTGTGAGTTTTGAATTGTCTTCGTTTAAGACTCAATTGGCCACCTCTTGAAATTTCCCCAATCCATAACCCCACGTATTTACCCTGCCAATTCCCCTGACACTAAGGAACAATTTAGCATGGCCAATCGACCTAACTCGCACATCTTTGGAGTGTGGGAGGAAACCAGAGCACCCGGAGGAAACCCACGCAGACACGGGGAGAATGTGCAAACTCCACATAGACAGTGACCCAAGGCTGGAATTGAACCCAGGTCCCTGGCACTGTGAGGCAGCAGTGCTAACCACCTGTGCCACCGTGCCGCCCTGTTTTCCTTCATCCTCTGTATAGGAGAGTGAGATAAGAGCAGGTTGGGTATTTAATTGTCACATTCCATTTCCGACCACGCAACATGTAGTAATTAAATATACCAGCAAAGGCGAGGAGACTTTAATTTAAGTCCAATATGATTTTCTAAAGGAAGATTAAAGGAAAATTATTTATTTGAAATGCCTTATAATTTTTTTAATGTAGAGATATAGAAATATTTACTTGGAATGAGGAAAAAAAACCCATCTGGCTCACTAACACTTGCTTCTTGTATCATGAATATATTCCTCCAAATAAGGTGGGGTAAGAATTCATCTGGATCCTTTCCTGGATCTGCCTGAGAAACTAATTAAACTTACACCCACCCATCCCCGTGTCCCAATAAGGTCGAGATCTATCACCTGCTCCTTTGGACAAATTTGACCTTTTGTCAGTGTGAAAGTCAGCAACCTGCAACATTAACTCTTGTTCACAGATGCTGCTCGACCTGCTGAGTATCTTCAGCGCTTTAGTCTGAATATGTCAGCATTCCAAAATGTGAATCTGGGGTCCTTAATTTCTCCTAAGTAGCATTGTTGGACTTTTTCCTGGTGTGGATAGGGGAAAGGAAGCATAATGATAATGGTATCGTTGCTGGACTAGCAATCCAATAGCTTGAGCTAATGCTCTGGAGATATGTGTTCAAATCTCACCTTCGCATTTGGTGGAATTTAAATTCAATTAATTAATAAATCCAGAATAAAATTCTAGTTTGTGGACAGTATGGTGGCACAGTGGTTAACACTGCTGCCTCACAATGCCACAGACTGGGGTTCGATTCTGGCTTTAGGTCACTGTCTGTGTGGAGTTTGCACGTTCTCCCGGTGTGGAGTTTGCACGTGTCTACATGGGGTTTCCTCTGGTCCAAAGATGTGCAGGTTAGTTGAATTGGCCATGCTAAATTGCCTCTTAGTGTCCAAAGATTTGTCGCTTAGGTGGATTAGCATGGTAATTGCATAGGGAGAGCATGGAGAGAAGGGCCTCTGTTGTTCTTTTGGAGAGTTGGTGCAGACTTGTTGGGCTGAATGGCCTCTTTCTGCACTGTAGGAATTCTATGGCTCTGTGGATCTAAAATGGCAGAAGACATCAAAACAACCATTGTAGTCAACTGCACTGAATTGGGGATGGCCGAAAGGTCCACCAGTGCTGATGATCTGGACTGGGACTTCAATTTGGAACTGTCCTCACTCTTTGTAGTTATTCCAGCTGCATAACAGACAGCAGAAAATAGACTCCACCCATCAGACCGGCTAAACCTCCAGATGAGCACCAACATACATAAAACAGAAGATATAGAGGAGAAGGAGCAGCAGTTTGAGTCTGAATTTCTAACAGTCACAGAATCAGGAAAAGCTACAGCAGCAAAGCTGGTTCTGGCTTCGGAGGGCAGGGCCTTATCAATTGGCCTTTTGTCCTTGAAAGTAATCTAATCAGAAACTTTAATAGCCATGTCTTTACATGGCTATCGCTTTTTTGTTCTTGAAAGTAATCTAATCAAAATGTAACAATACAGCTATGCCCTTATTGGCTAACAGAAGTATGTGGATGTATCTCTGTTGGGTATAACTGAAAACTGTTTTGTAAGCCAGACAGAGACTCACGAACCCATGCTGGATGTGCATGGTCTTGCGATCTCTCCTCCGATGCAATAAAGAAGGCTTTCGGAGAAACCTGTGTCTCTTCAGTTTTTGATCTGACTTCCGAAAAATGAACTCTACAAATCCTTGAGCAGGAGAGAAGCGACCACCAACTCACCCAGACAAAACTCCAGCGAGGGACAAGTACCCATGAAGAAACAGACAGCAGCATTAGAAACCACACAACAGGGTAAGCTCAAGGATGAGGAACATACAGACATAAGGGAGGTAAACCTTCAGCTTCCAGGAAGAACGTGGCGGAGGCCGAGAAAGAATCCCGGGTCTGCTCCATGACTGAATGGAGTGAACATTCCATCCGGAAGGTGATGGAAAAGCCCATGGTATTTGACCAAGGAAGACAGATAGGCACGGTGGCACAGTGGTTAGCACTGCTGCCTCACAGCACCAGGGACCCAGGTTCGATTCCTGGCTTGGGTCACCGTCTGTGTGGAGTTTGCACGTTCTCCCCGTGTCTGCGTGGGTTTCCTCCGGGTGCTCCGGTTTCTTCCCAGAGTCTGAAAGACGTGCTGATTAGGTGCATTGGCCATGCTAAATTCTCCCTCAGTGTACCCAAACAGGCACCAGAGTACGGCAACTGGGGGATTTTTACAGTAACTTCATTGCAGTGTTAATGCAAGTATACTTGCAACATTAAAAATAAACTTAATCTTAAACAAGTCTTACAACTTCAACTCCAGACCAACAATGTCAGCCGAAAGCAATGGACACTGCCCCTCCTCCAAACCTCAAAAGGACGATTGTAAACCCTCCAGAATGCCTGAATCTGTAAAGTCAGAGATTTGAGGGAGAATGAATAGCATGTGGATATTTTTTAAAATACACATGAATGAGTAAAGACTTGGGGGGGGGGGGGTGCATTGTTACGGTATTTGGAACTGTAAGGGTTAATGTGGGGGAACAGTATTACCCACATTATAACAGAGTCTCTTGGCAATAGCAGAGGTAGTGGTAAGTCTGATATAAGTCAGCATGAAGATTGTACCTAGTCAGGACTGTATGCTGTATATATGTATACGGTGATGTGTTATTAATAAATAGATATTGTTCAACCATAGAAGCTGCTAGACCTCTTCGAGACAATATAAAACCGTACTAAATAAAAGCAAATTGCTGCGGATGCTGGAATCTGAAACCAAAAGAGAAAATGCTGGAAAATCTCAGCGGGTCTGGCAGCATCTGTAAGGAGTGAAAAGAGCTGATGTTTCAAGTCCAGATGACCCTTTGTCAAAGCTTTGACAAAGGGTCATCTGGACTCGAAACGTCAGCTCTTTCCTCTCCTTACAGATGCTGCCAGACCTGCTGAGATTTTCCAGCAGCTTCTCTTTTGGATACAATCTTGCATTGCAACCTTTACATTGCAATGTAAAGAACTCAGCAAATAACCCCCCCTCCCCCCTCCCCCCCACTAACAGCAGTGTGATAATGAGTGTGATTTTTGCTTCACTTTTTCATGGGATGTGGTCACATTCCACCGCGGTTAAGTATTTATGTGTGCTTCCCTCTTCCTGGCCCCATCGCACACTGCAAGCTTAGCTTTACTTCTGTCAGTGTTAACATTGCTTTGTTTTTAACCTCACAAAGGTTTTTTTTAAATAAGTCGCAAGTCACGGAATACAGTCCGGAGTATTTTTGCTTACCGCACTTTGAACAAGTGCGCGTTTAGCAGAATGAGGACAAAGATCACCAGGCGAAGCAAAGTCCCCTCAGCGAGACTTTGTACGTTCCTTAAACTCTGGAGAATCCAACTGACTGAGATTTTACCAAGAAATCGTGCCTTAATTATCACCAACCCGTGGGCACAAGCTGATCCCTCCTTATTAAAACTTTCCACAGTTCTGTAAATTACCAGCCAAACCGGCTTTTTGAAAGGTTGTTTATTTTCTACCAGTTCCCAAATCTAGCGTTAAGAAACTCAGGCTTTTGTCATACCGGCTCATAAATTCCCCCCACCGTCTTTTGACTGAAACGTCCACAAAAATCGGAGATCCATATCTTTCAAAAGGGGAAGTGGCTTCAAGCTGAACCCACTTTTTAATAGCTTAGCGTTGTTGCTTTTCTCTATGACACTGTTAACCGATGTTTCACATTCTTTCAGTAGACTCATTTCCAGCTGATTTACAAATAGCAACAAAATTGTAGCGTTAACAAGAACTATGAGAGTGACTTGTCAACATATCGCTGCAAAGGTTGTACCCTCAGCAATTCTCTGCACCCTCAAAAATAGCTAGCCCTGGAGAGAAAATGGGCAATGCCCCATTTTCCAGTTAAAGATCATGTTTGAACCTCCCTTCTCGTACTGATGCGAATAAATGAATGAAACAGTTCCTTACCTTTCACCAGCTGGCTCTGCTCTGTGTATCTTTGGATATGCCGGCGTTGGACTGGGGTAAACACAGTAAAAAGTTTAACAACACCAGGTTAAAGTCCAACAGGTTTATTTGGTAGCAAAAGCCACGCTTGGCTTTTGCTACCAAATAAACATGTTGGACTTTAACCTGGTGTTGTTAAACTTCTTACTGTATCTTTGGATAAGCAATTTTACCCTGTGGTGGTTTTGAACGCAGTTGGAAAGTGGTAGAACCTGATGGATGAGCCGTGAAAGTGAAAGAAAGCAGCCTAGCTTTACAACAGGTTCCGAGTCAAAGTTCCCAGTTTGCCTATTACTCACAAGTAGGCTTACATTAACACTGTAATGAAGTTACTGTGAACATCCCCAGCCTGTGTTTGAATTAAATATGATTTATGCCTCAGAAATTTGCGTGCGTCCCAATTTATTTTCTGCACTAACCATTTCCTCTCGACCTAAGACAAGAAGCCCAGCCACACATTGTTCAAAGAATCTTCTGTATGCTCTTAATGGAGGCAAAGAACATCTTTGCCTGTGTTTGTAGACGGAGATATCCACTCACTCATTCATTGTGATTTAAATCGACTGTGCCGCAGGCTAAAGCGTCCTGGAATTGTATGAATCTCCAAGATAAGAAGTGAGATTTCAGATGCAACATGCGTAAAGTTTTATGGGTACACTCCTTCTTCTGTTAGGTAGGATTGATTCAGAAAGAATGTTCCCAACGGTGGGGGAGTCCAGAACTAGGGGTCATAGTCTGAGAATAAGGGGTAAACATTTTAGAACTGAGGTGAGGAGAAATTTCTTCACCTTCTCTGTTTTAAATGGGCAACCCTTTTATTTTAAAAAAATGATCCCGGGATTCTCCCACAAGTGGAAGTATCCTCTTCACATGCACCGCTCAGGATTTTAAAACTTTCAATTAATTCACCCCTTGTTTTTGAGCATACTATCTGTAAAATTATAGAATCTCAAATACACCGTTTTTTAAAGTTTATTTATTAGTGTCACAAGTAGGCTTACATTAACACTGCAATGAAGTTATTGTGAAAATCTCCTGGTCCCACACTCCAGCGCCTGTTTAGATGCACTGAGGGAGAATTTAACATGGCCAATACGTCTTTAGGACTGTGGGAGGAAACCGGAGCACCCAGAGGAAGTAAAGTTGCTCTCATGCAATTCCAAAAAAAAAGGAAAGTCTAAATTTTGGAAAGTGTGTTTGAGAACAGAAGTAAATCCAATTTGAGAAAGTGACCAAGGAGGTGGATGGGGGCAAGGCAGTGGACGTGGTATATATGGATTTTAGTAAGGCGTTTGATAAGGTTCACCATGGTAGGCTTCTGCAGAAAATGCAGATGTATGGGATTGGGGGTGATCTAGGAAATTGGATCAGGAATTGGCTAGCGGATAGGAAACAGAGGGTGGTGGTTGATAGTAAATATTCATCATGGAGTGCGGTTACAAGTGGTGTACCTCAGGGATCTGTTTTGGGGCCACTGCTGTTTGTAATATTTATTAATGATCTGGATGAGGGTATAGTTGGGTGGATTAGCAAATTTGCTGATGACACCAAAGTCGGTGGTGTGGTAGACAGTGAGGAAGGGTGTCGTAGTTTGCAGGAAGACTTAGACAGGTTGCAAAGTTGGGCCGAGAGGTGGCGGATGGAGTTTAATGCGGAGAAGTGTGAGGTAATTCACTTTGGTAGGAATAACAGATGTGTTGAGTATAGGGCTAACGGGAGGACTTTGAATAGTGTGGAGGAGCAGAGGGATCTAGGTGTATGTGTGCATAGATCCCTGAAAGTTGGGAATCAAGTAGATAAGGTTGTTAAGAAGGCATATGGTGTCTTGGCGTTTATTGGTAGGGGGATTGAATTTAGGAGTCGTAGCGTTATGTTGCAACTGTACACAACTCTGGTGCGGCCGCACTTGGAGTACTGTGTGCAGTTCTGGTCCCCACATTACAGGAAGGATGTGGAGGCTTTGGAGAGGGTGCAGAGGAGGTTTACCAGGATGTTGCCTGGTATGGAGGGGAGATCCTATGAGGAGAGGCTGAGGGATTTGGGATTGTTTTCGCTGGAAAGGCGGCGGCTAAGAGGGGATCTTATTGAAACATATAAGATGATTAGAGGTTTAGATAGGGTGGATAGTGATAGCCTTTTTCCTCTGATGGAGAAATCCAGCACGAGGGGGCATGGCTTTAAATTGAGGGGGGGTAGTTATAGAACCGATGTCAGGGGTAGGTTCTTTACCCAGAGGGTGGTGAGGGATTGGAATGCCCTGCCAGCATCAGTAGTAAATGCGCCTAGTTTGGGGGCGTTTAAGAGATCCGTAGATAGGTTCATGGACGAAAAGAAATTGGTTTAGGTTGGAGGGTCACAGTTTTTTTTTTAACTGGTCGGTGCAACATCGTGGGCCGAAGGGCCTGTTCTGCGCTGTAATGTTCTATGTTCTATGTTCTAATTCAATGTAATCTTAATAAATTACAATTATGGACATCTGTCTAATCTCCCCGAGTGGTTCAGTTGTGCAATACTGAACATAACCACAGTGGTTAGCACTGCTGCTTCACAGCTCCAGGGACCTGGGTTCGATTCCCAGCTTGGGTCACTGTCTGTGTGGAGTTTGCACATTCTCCTCGTGTTTGCGTGGGTTTCCTCCGGGTGCTCCGGTTTCCTCCCACAGTCCAAAAATGTGTGGGTTAGGTTGATTGGCCATGCTAAAAATTGCCCTTAGTGTCCTGAAATGCGTAGGTTAGAGGGGTTAGTGGGTAAATATGTAGGGATATGGGGGTAGGGTCTGGGTGGGATTGTGGTTGGTGCAGACTCGATGGGCCAAATGGCCTCTTTCTGTATTGTAGGGTTTCTATGTTTCTAAATGTGTGATTTCTGTGTCTGCCCTGTTTGAGAACAGAGACCACTCCATCTGACGAAGGAGCATTGCTCCGAAAGCTTATGGTATTTGCTACCAAATAAACCTGTTGGACTTTAACCTGGTGTTGTGAGACTTCTTTCTATGTTTCTATACATGTTTAATTTCCTAATCTTTCCTGAGACAAGACTGGTTTGAGTATCAGTGTTGATGGCAAGCCCATCATTTATTGTTGAACAGATTAGAGCGAGTTTATCAGCCCAAGCTTGAATGTTGTCCGGGTCTTGCTGCATCCAGGCATGGACTGCTTCAGTGAGGAACTGAGAATGAAGCTGAATGTTGTGCAATCATCAGTGAACATCCCCACTTCTGATCTTATGATGGAGGGATCGTCATTGATGAAGCAGCTGAAGATGGTTGGGCCTAGGACACTGCCCTGAAAAATATCCTGCAGTGATGTCCCAGGCGCTGATGTCTCCAACAAACACAACTCTTTTCCTGATAACTGCATCCAGAGGAGAACTGTTCTATTGTCGGTTCAATAACTGGTCTTGTTTGGACTTGGTTTAAGAAGTGTTTGTGTTAACACATGATTGTGCATTCAACCCTAACTAGTTTGTTCTTAGTTATGCTTCTGATGTAAATCCAGAACTACACCTTAATTAATCTTATGCGTCATATATCACATATAGCATGTTACCTCAGTATCAAAACAATAATTATCTTCACCCCGAGGGCATCATAATTAAGCTGTTGAATTTAACCAAATGTTCTAAGAAGTGAAAATTCATTCCTACTTTTCCAAACTCTGAAGATGGCAGATAATCGGGGAGGCAGAGCAGCTCTGACGAAGGGTCATCCAGGTTCAAAACGTTGGCTCTATTCTCTCTCCACAGATGCTGTCAGACCTGCTGAGTTTCTCCAGCATTTTCTGTTCTCAATACCAAGCTGGTTTCTGTGTGACTGCGCCAAGTCATCTGACTAAATGTGTGGTCTGCAGAGGAACGGAACTCATTTTCTGTGGTATTTTGGAGACATCAGCTGCTAACAGTGAAAATTCCGTGGTATTAATTTCATTGCTGCATTTTGAATGTCAACTCGCTGGAAGCTATTTGTCCCTGTACTCCAGTAGGTGCAACTCAGTGTAGTCCATAGCAGCTCCTAAAAGTCATGGTTAGGCCATTGTCTTCCTACTACACTACATCTTAGTCTTTTTCAGTCCGAATGCTCCATCTGTAACACACAATACATATAAATGAGGAAATAACATTCAGCCCCTCTGGCTCACTCTAATTGATTACACTCTGTATGTGTGCATCAGGCAGTGTAATAACAGGATGCTTTGAGAAACAATGGTTAAAGGACAGAGATCTAATAGAATTGACTGCAGTCATTACACTATTCCATTTCCATTCTCTTTCAGTTTTGTTCTGTCGCAGGCACAAGTTTTCTTCTTATTCCTCTCTGAATCACCTTTCTCAAACCAGTGCATCATCCTTCGAATATCTTTCCCTGACATCTGTCCCCCACCAACGCCCGCCATTCATGCCTAACTCCTACCCAGCTATACCCCGATAAGCTGAGTGCTGCTATTTCTAATGGGGTTAGCGACTGAGCCATTAAGCTGGTGGAAGCTTGCTGTTGAACTTTGGGACTTAGATTTTCAGGGTATCAATTCCTATGGGTGGAATTCTCCCAAAGTGTCGTAACAGCGAGAGGACAGGAGCGCTCCGTGCCAATCTCTCAGGCGTGCTCCACACCGCCCTCCTCCCACGCTCAGTCACTTTTTTGGGAGAGTTGAGAGTTGTGCGCTGGTACTGGGTGGGCAGGGTCTAAACGGCTGGCGAGCGCGGTTTCAGAGCGCTCGGGCACCATTTTACAAGGGTGCCCCGATCTCACAATGCACTGGGAGATCCCTTCCCTCCCTCCATGGGCATCAGGACACCCCTCACTCCCCCCTGCCCCTTTCGGCAGCATATTCCACCACCCCCTCCCTGACACAGGCTGGTGGCATTGGGGCATCGGTGCCCTCCCAATGGGTCCTCGGGCCTGACCCCTGATAAGCACCCCCCCATCATGCCTCCTGACATGACCCCTCATCATGACCACCTTCATGATCCAAAGAGCTGACACAGCTCGCAAGCCACAGGGACAATCAGGCTTATTGATGATCAGTACTCCTCGCACTCCAGCCCTCAGCTGCCTGTAGGGGCGGATTCCCAGGCGGGTCACCCCTCGCTCTGGGTGACCTGACCCATCCTCTTAAAGGGCCTATGCCCTACATACATAACAGAGATCAGTAGTGACCTCCTGCCAGAGAGGTGGGAACATTCTGGGAGTGGGGAGGATTGAGTGCCAAACTCGCTAATGAGATTGAAATCCTGTCAATCTCATGCTAATCTGCCTCGTGCCCTTTCTGAGCGCGGTCCAGTCCATGCCATTAGAAGGGGGCTGGGAGAATCACCCACAGTTTGACCCTGGGTGTGAACCCAATTTTTAAGCCCAAATCCAGGACCTGTAGCTAAGAACTGGAGCGTGTCTTACATAACCACAATTTTGAAAACAGCAATCAGATACTAATCAACAAATTAAAAACCAATTGAACCATCATCATCAGAAGTGAATGTTCATCAGACAATAGATGATCTCTCTCAAGAAACTTGCTTCTGTCTCACAGGTAATTGATATTCTTTGAGGAGGTCACTAGTGATAGCTCCAGAATTCTTGTGATAAAAAGCATATCTGATGAAGAAGGAGTTCTTACTTAAATTGTTTTAGCCCTGTGCAATATGCTTCAAATTGACTGATTTTTGATTGATTTGATTTATTATTGTCACATGTATGAGTATACAGTGAAAAGTATTGTTTCTTGCGTGCTATACAGACAAAGCATATCATTCATAGAGAAGGAAAGGAGAGAATGCAGAATATAGTGTTACAGTCATAGCTACGGTGTAGAGAAAGATCAACTAAAGTCTATTCAAAAGTCAGATGGCAGCAGGGAAGAAGCTGTTCTTGAGTCAGTTGGTACATGTTCTCAGACTCTTCTATCTTTTTCATGATGGAAGAAGGTGGAAGAGAAAATGTCTGGGGTGCGTGGGGTCCTTGATTATGCTGGCTGCTTTTCCGAGGCAGCGGGAAGTGTAGACAGAGTCAATGGATGGGAGGCTGGTTTGCGTGATGGACTGGGCTACGTTGACATCCTTTGTAGTTCCTTGAGATCTTGAGCAGAGCAAGAGCAATACCAAGCTGTGATACAACCAGAAAGAATGCTTTCTATGGTGCATCTGTAAAAGTTGGTGAGAGTCTAACCGGACATGCCAAATTTCCTTAGTCTTCTGAGAAAGTAGAGGCGTTGATAAAGTCAATTTCTGGAACCTGGCTCCCTTGGGAGCAAAATTAGTAAAGGACCATCCTGGTCAAATGTTTCTCGGTGGCCTTTGCATGACCTGATACAAACACTTCCGCACAGGACATTTGGAACCTACATTGATATTTTCCTTCCATTGGGCACCATGTCTCAATGGGCCCGATTTGTGGTGGTTGTTGCCTCTTGTATGCTCAGCATAAGATAGACTACCTGTCACTTGCATTCATTTTGCTCCTATGCCTTGTGCTTCATTGAATCTTATTTGCAGATTACCTGTGCAGCAGACAGTCCCTTTTACTTCAGGACTCATGCTATCTACGTTTTGCCTTGGGAACGCCACATGAATATCAGCCGACAAATAAAAACAAGCATGTAAGAGCAATCAATTATTTTCATTCACATGCTCCCTGTCAAATTTTTCTGGCATGTATCATTGATAGGATTTTTAAAAAAATCATTCATGGGATGTGAACGTCACTCGCAAGGCCAGAATTTACTGCCTGTCCCTAATTGTCCCTGAAAAAGTGGTGGAAGGCCAGATTCTTTAACCCCTGCAGTCCTGGTGATGAAAGTTTCCTCTCACAGTTAAAAGTAAAATTTATTTATTAGTCACAAGTAAGGCTTGGATTAAGACTGCAATGAAATCCCCCTAGTCACCACACTCCGACACTTGTTTGGGTAAATGCACCTAACCAGCACATCTTTCAGACTGTGGGAGGAAACCAGAGCACCCGGAGGAAACCCACGCAGACACGGGGAGAACGTGCAAACTCCATTTAGACAGTGAGCCAAGCTGGAAATTGAACCCGGGGCCCTGGTGCTGTGAGGCAGCAGTGCTAACCACTGTGCCACCGTGCCACCGGTAGTTACAGGAATTTGAACCAATGTTGTGATAACCCTCAGGACCTACATGGCCAATCCCTAATTGACCTCCCGGTGGGACTCATGGAATACAAGTTCTTGTGGTAATAGGCAATTGCCGAACCCGGTTGAACTCATATCCCAAGTCCTTGATCAGTAGACACCAGAGCGGGTCGGGTATTCCATCGTCCTGGATGGGTCTTGTGTACAATAACCACAGGATTGTGGTTTAACTATTGCTTTGACAAATAAAACATCATTCCTTTCCAGTTAGTTCCTGAGTTGTTACAAACACCAATGAAGAAATGGTGATTATAGAGCCAAGTCAGCGACTTGGAGGGAATATTGCACATGATGGCAACCTGATTTTGTGATTCTTGGTCGATTAGTAGGTGAATAGTGTCCATAAATAAAGCAATTACTTGAGGGAAGCTTCTGGAATTAGTTTTACACCTTCAATTTTGGCTGTAACATTGCTTCGCTTGCAATCCACCTTATCACTGCTCCCTCTCATCCTTTTCCTCCTTCTGTGCCGTAGATTAATTGTGATGAATAAATTATGTTCCCCTCAACTTCCAATTTAATAAATTGGTAACAACTAATAATTAAGTTCCTCTGAGCCCCCGACTAAATAGATTAATAGCAACCTGCAAATTAAGTTCCACAATAAATTATTTCTTAAGCACTGATAATTAATAAGGACTGTTAGTTAAGGCTACATCCCAAATTAATCTGCCTGATACCCTATCTGTAATGGCTTAGTGAGCTTGCAAATGCATCATGCATGAAAAATGAAATATTTCAGAAATATTAAACTTGCAGAATGTTCAGATTCACTCCTTAGTGAAAGGATTGTGCAACGCTTTCCTCGAAAAGATTGACTGTATGTCTCCACACCCGTTTTGTAAGAATTCATTCTTGGGACGTGGGCTTTGCTGGGCCAGCATTTACTGCCCATCCCTAATTACCTGGATTGCTAGGCCATTTTTAAGTGTCAATCACATAGAATCATAGGTGCAGAAAGAGGCCATTTGGCCCATCGAGTCTGCACCGACCACAATCCCACCCAGGCCCTACCCCCATATCCCTACATATTTACCCGCTAACCCCTCTAACCTACGCATCTCAGGACACTAAGGGGCAATTTTAGCATGGCCAATCAACCTAACCCGTACATCTTTGGACTGTGGGAGGAAACCGGAGCACCCAGAGGAAACCCACGCAGACACGAGGAGAATGTGCAAACTCCACACAGACAGTGACCCAAGCCGGGAATCGAACACAGGTCCCTGGAGCTGTGAAGCAGCAGTGCTAACCACTGTGCTACCGTGCCGCCCTAACATTGCTGTGGCTCTGGAGTCACATGTCGGTCAGACCGGGTAAGGATGGCAGATTTCCTTCCCTAAAGGACATTAGTGAACCAGATGGGTTTTTAATGACAATCAACGAGGGTTTCATGGTCTTCGCTAGATTTCTAATTCCAGATTTTTATTGAATTCAAATTTTACCATCTGCTGTGGGGAGTGGGGGGAGGGGGGTGGTGGGTTCGAACCCAGGTCCCCAGAGCAGTACCCCGGTTCACTGGATTATTAGCTACTACTAGTGACAATGCTACTACGTCACCACACCACCTCCCTCCAATTAATCAAAGGAGAAAACCAGAGCCTGAAACAGGTGGTCAAGGAAGTCATTGAGTCCTCTTGCACAGAATTGTGTTTGTTCTTGGTTGTTTCTTAGTGCATCAGGAATCCAGCCATATTAATAAAGAAATCGCACAGAGGCCCCAAGTTATGGACATTGTGCCTTTTACTATATATTCTGCACTGGCTTTCCCTTGTCTGGTCTGGTTGTGTACTTAAGCCAAGCTTGTGCATTATTTTTTCTTGCATTTATGTAGCAACTGTCACAATCACAGAACCTCCCAAAGTGGTTCACGGCCAATGAAGTACCATTGAAGTGTTGGAATGTAGGAAACACATCAGCCATTTTGTACATAGCAAGCTGCACAAACAACAAGGTGGCAAAGGCCACGTAATCTGCTTGAATGGTGTTGATTGAGAGATAAATAATGGCCAGGGCACTCAGGATAATTCCACTGCTCTTCTTTGAATAATCCACAGGATCTTTTGTATCCACAGTAAGAAGTCTAACAACACCAGGTTAAAGTCCAACAGGTTTATTTGGTAGCAAACACCACTAGCTTTTGGAGCATGCTGCTCCTTCATCAGGTGGAGTGGGAGATCTGTCCTATCTGGAGACAATACACATCTCTTTAACCTGTGCTTAATGCTCTCTCCACTCACATTGTCTGTACCTTTAAGACTTGATTAGCTGTAAAGAATCGCATTCCAATCATTATTCTGTAAATTGAGTTTGTGCCTCTGTACGCCCTGTTTGTGAGCAGATCTCCCATTCCACCTGATGAAGGAGCAGCACCCTCCAAAAGCTAGTGGTGTTTGCTACCAAATGAACCTGTTGAACTTTAACCTGGTGTTGTTAGACTTCTTACTGTGTTTACCCCAGTCCAACGTCGGCATCTCCACATCTTTTGTATCCAGCAGAGAGAGCAGACAGGGCTTTGATTAAATCAAAGGTTAGATAGGAGGGAAATATTCCCAAACATTTTTAAAGCGAGAAATGTCAATATATTAGACATTAGACTGATCCTGGGAAGGACTCATCATCAACCTCATTTGTGGGACTCATTAACTATGAAAAGTAAGGTCCACTCTGCTTCCAGAAACCCAAGTGTTGTTGAAGTTAAAATTTCCTTCCTACTTTCTCCTGCTGAACTTGGATACTCGGTTTAGGGTATGCAGCAGCTTATTGAAGTGGTTGTTCTTTATTTATGTTGCTGAACAGAGTTAATCAAAGGGAGCAATATAATCATTGCTTTATCTACCATTCATAGATTGTGACCACGCTGTGCCTTTAAGAAATGTGTTTGTGTCACGTTTCTTGTGCAGGATTATTTTTAGCAGTCAGTTCTATTATCGCTGCCACTTTGTCTATAACTGGCAGCCTACATGCTGATACTGCAGAAGCATGGTTGATCTTAATTGCTGGAATGTTTGTTTAAATATAGGCTAATGCAGTGTTGTTGTTTCAGTGTTTTCCCTGGGGTTTTCCAGAGTGGGGCTTGATGAGGTTGATTGACAGGAAATGTCCTGTGACTGGGAGGGGCTAGGCTTACAGAGAGAAAGCATGCTTGGGAGCTGAAGAGAGAAGTTGCTTTTTCTCTTTCTGAAGATTGGAGACTGGGATCTACCAAAAAATAGGTCCCTTTCTCTGAAGTTCTGCTGCTTGAAGTTATATATTTATCTGGAGACTGCTGTATGGGAGTCAGAAGACAGGTGTCTTTATGTATCTCTGTCCAAGGTTGTTAAAAGGTTGGAAATCTAGCATCTCCGTGAGCATATCTGTTGTTGGTGCTAACTGGTTCTGAAGAAGGATGCATGTCCATGGGAATATTGCTTAAATTGTATCTATAGAGGTAGCTGGCTGTTAAGAATTATACCTTGTAATTTTTAGTATTTCAATTGGTAAATTCTTTTTGTTATATTTTCACTATGTTGTTAAATAAAGTTAGTTTTAATAAAAGCTTCCTAGTGGGTCAATAGAATCATACCTGAAGCGAAACACCTTATTCTCGCACTAGTGCCAAAATCAAAAACAGTTGGGTTCTAGGCTAACTTCATACTATACCTTGGAGTTTCTGATTTGGTCGCTAACAGGATGTACCCTTCCATCAAGGGGTTATTGGATAGCAACTGGGAGAGAGGACTCTGGCCAATCTTTCTGCTCTCTGACCAAAGTGTACTGCTGAGAGTTGCAGAGCCGTCATTACTCTCCTGACCAACGGCACAGCACAGTAGCACAGTGGCACAGTGGTTAGCACTTCTGCCTCACAGCGCCAGGGACCCGAGTTTGATTCCCAGCTTGGGTCACTGTCTGTGTGGAGTTTGCACATTCTCCCTGTATCTGCGTGGGTTTCCTCCGGGTGCTCCGGTTTCCTCCCACAGTCTGAAAGACGTGCTGGTTAGGGTGCATTGACCCGAACAGGCACCAGAGTGTGGTGACTAGGGGAATTTCACAGTAACTTCATTGCAGTGTTAATGTAAGCCTTACTTATGACTAATAAATAAACTTTACTTTACTTTAACTAAGCACAAACTGGAGACCAACCGGGAGACTCAGCAATATAACTGCCACAAAACCATTGAGCGAATCTGAGGGTACAGTTTCAGCAGCCCACCAAGCTAAAGCTGGGATGGTGAATAAGAATTGCTGTAAATAAGGAAACAGATGATTATCATCCTAGTCTTTGTGGTATGTGTATGGATCCCAATCTGACAGCAATGGAAATTGCTTTGTGTTGGTAAGACTGTTGTTATTATGATGGCTGGAATTCTCCAATGTCCTACCGCTGCCAGCGAGAATGGAGAATCTGGCACTCAACCAAATCTCATTCACAGCAGCAGGAGTGGAAAATCCCAGCCGGGGGCGAGATTGGAGAATCTGGCTTATGTCTCTGGCTTTGCACATTAAGTGAGTGATCAGTTCCTTCCATGAGCCAAGATAGAAGAGTATGAACAAATATAAATTTGATTTGATTTATTATTGTCACATATATTAGCAGACAGTGAAAAGTATTGTTTCTTGCGCACTATACAGACAGAGCATATCGTTCATAGAGAAGGAAACGAGAGATTGCAGAATGTAGTGTTCTGGTCATAGCTAGGGTGTAGAGAAAAATCAACTTACTGCGAGGTAAGTCCATTCAAAAGTCTGACAGCAGCAGGGAAGAAGCTGTTCTTGAGTTGGTTGGTACGTGACCTCAGACTTTTGTATCTTTTTCCAGGCAGAAGAAGGTGGAAGAGTGAATGTCCGGGGTGCGTGGGGTCCTTAATTATGCTGGCTACTGGAAGCCTATGATGAAAATACAGAGGGTGCATTCCCGAACTGGGAATTATCCACAGTTTAATTCTTAAAAGCGCATTCACTAAAATGCAGTCAAACTTTGAAGAGTATGATCGAGGTGATGTGCACCATGTGGGTATGGTATCACAATGCTGACCAGCGTCTCATACCACACAACCCACATATTTACCTTGGTGTCTTATTGATTCGATTTGTATTCAGTTAAGTTCAGCACTCCATCTGAACTTCTCACCAAGAAGGGACTGAGCCGTTGCTGGCTTGAGCTGTACGGGGGTGGGGGGAGGGGGGGGGGTAGTGTAGACTGACTGCAAATAGATTATGATGTGGAGATGCTGGCATTGGACTGGGGTAAGCACAGTAAGAAGTTTAACAAAACCAGGTTAAAGTCCAACAGGTTTATTTGGTAGCTTTTGGTAGCTTGGTGGCTTTTGCTACCAAATAAACCTGTTGGGCTTTAACCTGGTGTTGTTAAACTTCTTACTGCAAATAGATTAAACAGACTTAGGCTGCAGAATTCAGATCTACACTATCACTGAAGGCTACGGAAGGCCTGAACTCATACGAACTTTGGCCAGAATGCTTCAGGCCTACTAGTGTCCTGGAGGGAAGGAAATCTGCCGTCATTACCTGGTCTGGCCTACATGTGACTCCAGACCCACAGCAATGTGGTTGACTCTGAACTGCCCTCGGGCAACTAGGGATGGGCAATAAATGATGGCCAGCCAGCGACACCCATGTCCCACGAATGAATATAAAAAAAGCCTGCCGTCCTGTTGTGTGTGCTATAGCATGCAAGGAGGGTAGATTGTGATATCCATTTGAAACTCGATTTGCTCCTTTGGACTGTTCACCCCTACTTAATGCACTCTGAAATTCAGAGTTTAAAATGCATTCAGCTCCACGAGGCCACCCACCGCGTTCTCTAAAGGTTCAACCATCCAACTTCAGAATGAGGTGTTTTTGACTTCCTGCTGGTACAAGTACCTATGGTGAAAGTGGAAGTACTGTGTCTGTGTTACTGGAAGAGTTGTCAAGGGAAAGTACTTGTCAAGGGAAAGTAATGGGTGCTATATTTGCGCTCTCAGGCTGCAGCAAGTTTTGGAATTGTAGCCCAGGCGACAGAGAGGGGAAGCAATGTACAGAGAGGGCGAGACGAGGGTCTCAACAGAAGGCTACCCAACAGGGCTCTTAAGGGATCATTTCAACCCCACCTCAGCCAGGAGTCATGTCCGAGTTGTCTGTAATTCACCAAGGGGTTGCTCACTGAACTATGCCACCTTTTTCAATCTTCATAAGCAAATTTGGCATGTCAGCCAAGACTCTCACCAACTTTTACAGATGCACCATTGAAAGCATTCTTTCTGGTGTATCACAGCTTGGTTTGGCTCCTGCTCTGCCCAAGACTGCAAGGAACTACAAAAGGTCGTGAATGTAGCCCAATCCATCACACAAACCAGCCTCCCATCCATTGACTCTGTCTATACTTCCCGCTGTCTCGGCAACGCAGCCAACATAATTAAGGACCCCACGCACCTCAGACATTCTCTCTTCCACCTTCTTCCTTTGGGAAAAAGATACAAAAGTCTGAGGTCACGTACCAACTGACTCAAGAACGGCTTCTTCACTGCTGTTGTCAGACTTTTGAATGGACTCACCTTGCATTAAGTTGATCTTTCTCTATATCCTGGCTATGACTGTAACACTACATTCTGCACTCTCTCTTTTCCTTCTCTATGAACGGTATGTTTTGTCTGTATAGTGCGCAAGAAACAACACTTTTCACTGTATGTTAATACATGTGACAATAATAAATCAAATCAAATCAAATCGGAGCAAAATTAGGCCATTCGGCCCATCAAGTCTGCTCCGGCATTCGATCATAGCTGATCTGCTCCTCATCGCCATTTTCCTGCCTCTCTGCATAACCTTTCAACCCATTACCAATTAAAAATCTGTCTAACTCCCCCTTAAATCTACTCACTGTCCCAGCATCCACCGCACTTTGGGGTAGCGAGTTCCACAGATTCACAACCCTTTGGGAGAAGTAGTTTCTCCTCAGCTCTGTTTTAAATTTGCTACCCCTTATCCTAAGACTGTGACCTCTCATCCTAGAATGCCCCACAAGAGGAAGCATCCGCTCCATGTTAGTCTGACTTCGGTGGTTGGTAAATTGATGGAAAAGGTCCTTAGGGATGGGATTTACGACCATTTAGAAAGATGCGGATTAATCCGGGATAGTCAGCACGGATTTGTGAAGGGCAAATCGTGCCTCACAAATTTGATAGAATTTTTTGAGGAGGTAACTAGGTGTGTTGATGAAGGTAGGGCGGTTGATGTCATATACATGGATTTTAGTAAGGCGTTTGATAAGGTCCCCCATGGTCGGCTTATGATGAAAGTAAGGAGGTGTGGGATAGAGGGAAAGTTGGCCGATTGGATAGGTAACTGGCTATCTGATCGAAGACAGAGGGTGGTGGTGGATGGAAAATTTTCGGACTGGAGGCAGGTTGCTAGCGGAGTGCCGCAGGGATCGGTGCTTGGTCCTCTGCTCTTTGTGATTTTTATTAATGACTTAGAGGAGGGGGCTGAAGGGTGGATCAATAAATTTGCTGATGACACCAAGATTGGTGGAGTAGTGGATGAGGTGGAGGGCTGTTGTAGGCTGCAAAGAGACATAGATAGGATGCAAAGCTGGGCTGAAAAATGGCAAATGGAGTTTAACCCCGATAAATGTGAGGTGATTCATTTTGGTAGGACAAATTTAAATGTGGATTACAGGGTCAAAGGTAGGGTTCTGAAGACTGTGGAGGAACAGAGAGATCTTGGGGTCCATATCCACAGATCTCTAAAGGTTGCCACTCAAGTGGATAGAGCTGTGAAGAAGGCATATAGTGTGTTAGCTTTTATTAACAGGGGGTTGGAGTTTAAGAGCCGTGGGGTTATGCTGCAACTGTACAGGACCTTGGTGAGACCGCATTTGGAATATTGCGTGCAGTTCTGGTCACCTCACTATAAGAAGGATGTGGAAGCGCTGGAAAGAGTGCAGAGGAGATTTACCAGGATGCTGCCTGGTTTGGAGTGTCGGTCTTATGAGGAAAGGTTGAGGGAGCTGGGGCTGTTCTCTCTGGAGCGGAGGAGATTGAGGGGAGACTTAATAGAGGTTTATAAAATGATGAAGGGGATAGATCGAGTGAACGTTCAAAGACTATTTCCTCGGGTGGATGGAGCTATTACAAGGGGGCATAACTATAGGGTTCATGGTGGGAGATATAGGAAGGATATCAGAGGTAGGTTCTTCACGCAGAGAGTGGTTGGGGTGTGGAATGGACTGCCTGCAGTGATAGTGGAGTCAGACACTTTAGGAACATTTAAGCGGTTATTGGATAGGCACATGGAGCACACCAGGATGGTAGGGAGTGGGATAGCTTGATCTTGGTTTCAGATGAAGGTCGGCACAACATCGTGGGCCGAAGGGCCTGTTCTGTGCTGTACTGTTCTATGTTCTATGTCTTTATCCACACCTTTTATCATCTTGTATACCTCAATTTGATCTCCCCTCATTCTTCTAAATTCCAGAGAGTATCGGCCTAGACTGTTCAATCTCTCTTCATACGACAAACTCCTCATCTCTGGAATCAATCTAGTGAACCTCCTCTGAACTGCCTCCAATGCCACTACAACTTTCCTCAAATAAGGGGACCAAAGCTGTGAACAGTACTTCAGGAACCTGGCCCACACAATGAATGTGGTGTTGCCTTTGGCTGTCAAGGTGGGCATTGCCCTTTGTGCCAGGCAGAAGCAAGCAGCATTGGTAACATCCCACAGTTTGTTGCCTATTACTGCATCAGAAAGATCACAGAGACCCTGTATAAAGGTGAAGGAACACCATTGTCTTCTCCCTGACTGGAGAGAAGCGGGATGTGAATTCACAAAGGGTTTGCCGGACTGCTGGGATTCTCGATGGCCCAGAATGCAATTGTCTTGGAAGACTACTTTGAGCAAAGCCTGAGTCTGGTGGGTCTAGCTTCGCACTGCATCACCTCACCACAGGCATTTGCAATCTTGGCAAGCTGGCTGAGAGGCAACAGCAAAGGCACTAGCAGAGTGGCAATGATGAGAGTGCGAATGCTGTCACCCTGAGTGGGGATGACAGGCTGGTGCTCCTTCCATTGGGTGGTGCCTCAGCAATCCCAATGATCTCCCAGAACGGATTGCTGGAATTCTGAGAGAGGCTGTACCAGTACCTGCCACTTGATGGCAGCAGTCCCAGCCTGCACAGCAATGAGCCGACTGCTCTTCAGAAGTACTGCACCCAACGGCCGGAATTTTACCGGCACGCCAATCCCGCCTTGGGCGGGATTTTACGAGCCTCGCCCGAGCGATGTTGTAAAATACCAGCCAACAACTTCACCAAGGGCACCCTGCTTGGGAAGTAACCAGATACAGAGCCATGGAAAGGAAAATCTCCAGATGTGCACTGTGCAATGCACTCCAGCCGCATTGAGCAAAACAACCGCTGCATTTACATGAAGTCCCAAACCTCCCATGCTCAATCACAGCAACTGATGGATAGGAAACTGGTTGGCAGAGAGGAAACAAAGAGTGGGAATTAATGGGTGCTTTTCAAATTGGCAGGCAGTAACTAGTGGGGTGCCACAGGGGTCGGTGCTGGGACCCCAGCCATTCATGATATATATTAATGATTTGGATGAAGGAACAAAATGTAACATCTCAAAGTTTGCAGATGCTGTTGGATGGGAGGGTGAACTGTGACGAGGATGCAGAAATCCTTCAGAATGATCTGGACAGGTTGGGTGAGTGGGCAAATCAATGGCAGATGCAGTATAATTTGGATAAATGTGAGGTTATTCACTTTGGAAGCAAAAACAAGAAGGCAGATTACTACCTGAATGGCTGTAAATTGGGAGAGGGGAGTGTGCAGCTGGACCTGGGTGTCCTTATGCACCAGTCACTGAAGGTAAGCATGCAGGTGTTAAAGAAAGCAAATGGTATGTTGGCCTTCATTGCGAGAGGTTTCGAGTACAGGAGCAGGGATGTGTTGCTGCAATTATACAGGGCCTTGGTGAGGCCACACCTAGAGTATTGTGTACAGTTTTGGTCTCCTTTTCTGAGGAAGGATGTTCTTGCTCTCAAGGGAGTGCAGCAAAGGTTTATCAGGCTGAAACATAGAAGATTCAGGTTTACCAGGCTGATTCCGGGGATGGCGGGACTGATGTATGAGGAGAGATTGACTAGGTTAGGATTGTTTTCGCTTGAGTTCAGACGAATGAGGGGGGATCTCATAGAGGCTCATAAAATTCTAACAGGACTAGACAGGGTAGATGCAGAGAGGAGTCCAGAACCAGTCTGAGGATTCAGGGTAGACCATTTAAGATGGAAGTGAGGAGACATTTTTTCACCCAAAGAGTGGTGAACCTGTGGAATTCATTACCACAGGAAGTAGTTGATGCCAAAACATTGAATGTATTCAAGAGGCAGCTGGATATAGCACTTGGGTCGAACAGAATCAAAGGTTATGGGGAGAAAGCAGGATTAGGCTATTAAGTTGGACGATCAACCATGATCGTAATGAATGGAAGAGCAGACTCGAAGGGCCAAATGGCCTCTTCCTGCTCCTATCTTCTATGTTTCTATAACAGCAGCTGGTAAACACCAGGATCCAGACCACATGTGGCCGTGACCTGTTGGTGATGGTACACAGTTATACCCTGCAACCAGTTACATGGCAGCCTCAGACATTGCCCACTATGTACAAACCGCCAGCACCTTCTACAGGTATCAGAACCAGCTCCAACAAGATGACACAGCACCTTGGCCATCAGGTCTATGGCACAGGCCCCCTACACTAGTGTATGTGCAGACTACTCCAGAGGCCAACACTGTGAGCCCTGTACCCACAGAACACACTGACAGAACATCCCACATCACCCACACTAAGGGCACTGGCTAGAGTAAGATTACAAAACCACCAAACGGCATAAACCACTCGTTTGGGGCACCTGAGAAACTGAACACCGGGTTCCTGGACTTTATTACCACTTAGTCTAAAAATGACTCGAATTTCAGCTGTCTACTGTAAAAGAAGAGAGGGGGAATAAGGGAACATTGGAGACATGATGGGCTATGCACCAGCTCGATCCGTGTCTCAATGTATATAGTGATGCATTGTTTGCCCGTTTAACTTGTATGTTACACAGCGGACTGTACATAGTTTCCTATCGCACAAAATGTCACAGTTCATGCCACCGGGTTTCCAACTAAACAGGGAAAATGTCAACCAAGTGGTCACGTGAGAACGTGATGATGCAGCTACATTGGAGGCTATGTGGCAGGAGTGTGGGAGTCATCCCTGGGAGCACAGGTGTTGACGTAGCTGTTAAGCTAAGCGAATAAACTGTTCTCTGTCAAGTTCTTGCTGTCAGTTATTCAGGTGTCTACAACATCTCCGAAGATGTGCGGGTAAGATTAATTGGACATGTTAAATTGCCCCTTAGTGTTAGGGGGACTAGCAGGGTAAACATGTGGGCTAACTGGGATAGGGCCTGGGTGGGATTATTGTCGGTGCAGACTCAATGGACCTAATGGCCTCCTTCTGCACTGTAGGGATTCTATGAGGATCTCCACAAGCCATCGTTTCCCATTACCTTCTCAGGTGGTGCTTTGAGGACCTAATGGCTGAGTGGTTTGTTGGGCCAATTCAGAGAGCATTCTAAGAGTCAACCACATTGCTGTGGGTCTGGAATCACATGTAGGCCTGACAGGGTAAGGATGGCAGATTTTCTTCCCTGAGGATATCAGTAAACTGGATGGGATTTTTATGACAATTGCTGATGGTTACATTACTGAGGCTAGTTTTAAATTTTAGGTTTATTAATTAATTGAATTTAAATTCCATCAGTTACCCTGGTGGGATTGGAACTCCTCTCCCCAGAGCGTTTTGCCTGGGACTCTGGGTTGCTAGTCCCGTGACATTGCCACTTTGCCACAGTCTCCCGGCTCACTCACTGTTTCCTTTTGCGTCCTCCTGCACCTTATCTTGCTTTCACGCTGTGTTTTTCCCTATGCGGCTTTAAGGTTTTTCAATCTTCTGCCCAATGGCAGCACGGTGGCACAGTGGTTAGCACTGCTGCCTCACAGCGCCAGGGACCCGGGTTCGATTCCCGGCTTGGGCCACTGTCTGTATGGAGTCTGCACGTTCTCCCCGTGTCTACATGGGTTTCCTCCGGGTGCTCCGGTTTCCTCCCACAGTCCAAAGATGTGCGTATTAGGTGGATTGGCCATGCTAAATTGCCCCTTAGTGTCAGGGGGACGAGCTAGGGTAAATGCATGGGGTTAGGGGGGTAGGGCCTGGGTGGAATTGTGGTTGGTGCAGACTCGATGGGCTGAATGGCCTCCTTCTGCACTGTGGGATTCTATGATTCTATGATTTAAAGCAATTCTTAGCCTCAACCCTAATTACAACCCACCCACCTCCACCCCGCACTTTACCACATAATTACTAGTGTAAGGATATTACTCATGAGGCATGTTGAATAAGTTTTATGACTGAGTTCCTGCTGTAAATAATGTTCCTTGCCAAAGCACTTACCCCATGGCTTCACTCTGTGTGTTGTAAATACAGCAACAGCTTTAACTCCTGTTCTGTCTTTAACTAACTGCCTTGCATTAATCAATAATTTCCAGACGCAATGTTTCACCATTCAGCCATCAGCTGGTGGGATTAGCAAACACAGCGGATCTTGTCGCAATTTATAAGTTTGATTAATGGATTCTTTAATTGCATGAGAAAAAAATACTATTTTTTTATCCCTTTAGTAATACGCATTCTGTTTTCAGACATAACTAGATTTTTTGTTTCCTTTCCTGTAAATTAATTAAACCTCCCTTGGTGATATCCCTGGCCATTCAGCCCATCGAGTCTGCACCAACCACAATTCCACCCAGGTACAGGTTGCACTGAGGGAGCTTGATCTCTCATTGTCGTGTTGAGCCCTGCGAGGGGAAGGTGTAGCCTCGTATTCTGCAGTGCTCAATTAAAGAAAATCAATCTCACGCAGGCAGACCCTGATGTTAGTGGCTGAGAATGAACAGATCCCCTCTTCCACTGAACCCCGGAAAGAGAAAGTAGTCTTGGAGTGGTGGGGTGGTTCAGGTGTTTGATCAAGTTCGGGAGTCCAGGAATGGAGTGGACAGTTTTTGAAAAGAAATGACAGCAGGAGATAAGCCCAACGAGATGAAGTAAAAGCCCCAGAAGCAAAGAAATCATGGAAGGAGATAGAAAACACTGGAAATACTCAACAGGTCAGTCAGTGCCTGTGGAGAGAACAGATTAATTAAAGTTTCAGTTGTGCTCCCTTTGTCACAACTGGAAGATATTCATAGAATCCCTGCAGCGCAGAAGGAGGCCATTCAGCATCGACCACAATCCCACCCAGGTCCTATCCCCATAACCCCATGTATTTACCCTAGCTGGTCGCCCTGACACTAAGGGGCAATTTAGCACGGTCAATCCACCTAACCCGCACATTTTTGGACTGTGGGTGGAAACCGGAGCACCCAGAGCAAACCCACGCAGACACGGGGAGAATGTGCAGACTCATAGAATCCTAGAAAACAGAAGGAGGCCATTCGGCCCATTGAGTCTACACCGACCACAATCCCATCCAGGCCCTACCCCCATAACCCCATGCATTTTACCCTAGATAGTCCCCCTGACACTAAGGGGCAATTTAGCACAGACTCAGACACAGACTAGATTCCGCACAGTGACCCAAACTGGGAATTGAACCCGGGTCCCTGGCACCATGAGGCAGCAGTGCTAACCACTGTGCCACTGTGCTACCTATCAAAACTGGGCCCAAAATTGCTCATGATGGTCCAAGTACAGTACCAACAGATATCATGTCGGTACGATCAGGGTTCAGAGTCGGAGAAATTGGTGAGAGCTTGTAGGGTTTTACATGGCAAGAGCTTAATGGAAGCAATTAGCTGAACATAGTTGAGTCAGATTACAGTCTGAACGATTCACGCTGTCTCAGCACTTCATTTGCTATGGTCAATTGCTGAAGTATTTGCGTGAATTAATTAATTCAATTATTTCATTCAGATTTTATGGTGATTTTAAATTGGATATTGATAATGATTGCCGTAGTTCAGTTAGCATTTCATTATTCCTTGTGTTGGGTCAAACAACTCAAATCGATTAAGCTGTCTACTGTAATTTATTGGCAACTAGTCAGTATGTATTAATTACACCCTACACTGACTTACAAACAATTGGATGGTGTTAATTACTTTATATATTTGTCTATTAGCTAGTTGGATATTGATTCACTCAGCAACATGCATCAGTTAATAATCCATCCATAGCAACTCTATTGATTAAATTGTGATCAGAAACCTTCCCTTCTCCCACCCCCATAGCCCCCACTTGATGAATCTGTTAGTAAATGTATGTCAGGGTGATGTGCTGAGCCACACAAGACTAGGAAACCCTTGGGTTCTGATCTGTGTTAGTTTGTCACTCTTAGCGATAGGAGCTGCAGTTAGCTTCGATACCACTGGAACAAGGAGGGATGAAAAGCTGCTGGGTTCTATTTCTGGGGAAGTGTCTGTGTGGCTGGATGGCTGGTAACCAGGGCGATGGTGATGGTTAAACTCACTTGTATTCCCGTATGTGTCGGCGGTGGAAGAAACTAAGAAAGGGAACAGGAACGGTATCAATACAGTTGCACTGTTAAACTTTAGATTGGAACCACAGCTTCAATAGTACTGGAGTTGAGTTAAGGTGTGACCAGGACAAATACTCGAGAGATTTGTAAGAACCCAAATAGTAACTGAAAAATTGAATTAGATGTTGTTAATGAAGAAGCCCGTGCTGACTTTGGTTAGGGAGCTGGTATCAAGGATGCTGTCTTCACAGAGACTGGGAAAGGAAGATTCATTATTGAGACCACTGGCTGATTTGGGACTGAGACAGAGGGTGGCATTTAATGCTGATCCTTCCCCGAGGTGAGTTCGGAGGCAGGGGGGGTGGGGGGGGGGGGGGGGGGGGGGGAAGTGGAAGGTGTGGGGTGGGTCTCTGTTGCCTTCCCAACTCCCCCTGATCAAACACTGAGCGGGGAAGGGTGGAGGATGGCCTTTTTGATTTGCTTTAATTTATTATTGTCACATGTATTAGTATACAGTGAAAAGTATTTTTTCTTGCACACTATACAGACAAAGCATACTGTTCATAGAGAAGGAAAGGAGGGAGCAGAATGTACTATTACAGTCATAGCTTGGGTGCAGAGCAAGATCAACTTATTACAAGGTCAGTCCATTCAAAAGTCTGATGTTAACAGGGAAGAAGCTGTTCTTGAGTCGGTTGGTACGTGTCCTCAGACTTTTGTATCTTTTTCCCAACGGAAGAAGATGGAGAGAGTATGTCCGGGGTACGTGGGGTCCTTAATTCTGCTGGCTGCTTTTCCGAGGCAGCGGGAAGTATAGACAGAGTCAATGGATGGGAGGCTGATTTGAGTGATGGACTGGGCTTCGTTCACGACCCTTTGTAGTTTCCTGCTGTCTTGGACAAAGCAGGAGCCATACCAAACTGTGATTCAACCAGAAAGAATGCTTTCTATGGTGCATCTCACCAGTTGGTGAGAGCCTTCTTGCCAGTGGCCACTTAAGGACTTTAATCTTGTAGCCATTGGTTTTCAGTTGATGGCAGATGAGTTTAATTTTTTAAAAGTTTATTTATTAGTGTCACAAGTAAGCTTACATGAACACTGCAATGAAGTTACTGTGAAAATCCCCGAGTCGCCACACTCCAGCGCCTGTTCGGGTACACTGAGGGAGAATTTAGCATGGCCAATGCACCTAATCAGCGCGTCTTTCAGACTCTGGGAGGAAACTGGAGCATCCGGAGGAAACCCATGCAGACACAGGGAATGTCCACTCAGACAGTGACCCAAGTTGGGATCAAACCCGGGTCCCTGGCGCTGTGAGGCAGCAGTGCTAACCATTGTGCCACCGTGCTGCTCATCACTGAGCTGCTCATCATCTTCCACGCATTGGAGGGCAAATCATGATGAGGTTTTGTGATGGAGGTTTCTACTTGGCATATACTTGCTGAAGCAGAAATATTACTTCACAATATGGAGTTGGATTGGAAAAGAAGATACAACCAAAGTGGGAAAACCAAAACAACATGCACGCTGGTATACCGGATGCAGGTTACAAAGATCACTAAAAGAAACTGGGAACGGCAGACCACAAAATTGGCTTTGGACAGTTGCGATAGTGCCCAACTCACAGTGACAGTGAAATGTACTCAGAGAAATCGTTCTCTTTCTGCATTTATCGGGCCAGAATTAGCTGGAAAAAGTCAGATAGGTGTGTGAACAGCACACCAACCAGATTATTAAAGTGTAAATCGACTAGATTTTTGCAGTGAGGACTACTTAGTGTCTACTTAGGTTTGATCCCAACTTGGGTCACAGTCTGAGATGCTTCCTGAATTGCAGATGTTGTAGGATGATTTGCACCAATCTGTAGTCATGACCTTTCCCTCCATCTCCCCATGAGTTTTAAAAGGTAGATGTATTTACACATGAATTGCCTAGTAACCTCACCACAGAAAGCCAAGTCTGGTAATTAATCATGTAAGTACCCTATTAAAGATGTGATAAATGTTAATGACTCTCTGGCCCAGAAAATGTACAATTTAAACTGAATTCTCACCCCAGGAAGTTAACTTAAACTGGGAAGTCTTATTCCTTAAGAAAATGCTATTAGGCAGGAAATTAGAGGCATAAGTTGGAAGGAGGTTTTCTCAGGGAAATGTACGGAAGAAATGTGGCAAATTTTCAAGGAAAATTTGTCTGGAGCTCTGCACGGCAATGTTCCGGTGCAACAGGGGAGTTATGGTAGGTGACAGGAACCGTGGTGCACGAAAGCTGTAACGGATTTAGTCAAGAAGAAAAGAAAAGCCTACAAAAGGTTCAGGGAGCTAGGTAATGTTAGAAATCTAGAAGAGTATACGACTAGTAGGAAGGAACTAAAGAGGGAAATTAGAAGAGCCAGGAGGGGACATGAGAAGGCCTTGGCAGACAGGGTAAAGGAAAACCCCAAGGCATTCTACAAGTATGTGAAGAGCAAGAGGATAAGATGTGAAGGAGTAGGACCTATCAAATGTGACGGTGGGAAAGTCTGTATTGAACCGGTTGAAATAGCAGAGGTACTCAATGAATACTTTGCTTCAGTATTCACAGTGGAAAAGGATCTTGGTAGTTGCAGTGCAGACTTGCAGTGGACTGAGAAAATTGAACATGTGGGCATTAGGAAAGAGGATGTGTTGGGGCTGTTGAAAAGCATCAAGTTAGATAAATCGCCGGGACCGGATGGGATGTACCCCAGGTTACTGTGGGAGGCGAGGGAAGAGATTGCTGATCCTCTGGCGATGATCTTTGCGTCGTCAATGGAGATGGGAGAGGTTCCAGAGGATTGGAGGATGGCGGATGTGGTTCCGTTATTCAAGAAAGGGAGAAGAGATAGCCCAGGAAATTATAGACCGGTGAGTCTAACCTCAGTGGTAGGTAAGTTGATGGAGAAGATCCTGAGAGGCAGGATTTATGAACATTTGGAAAGGAATAGTATGATCAGAAGTAGCCAGCATGGCTTTGTCCGAGGCAGATCATGCCTTATGAGTCTGATTGAGTTTTTTGAAGATGTGACTAGACACTTAGACGGGGGAAGAGCGGTAGATGTGGTTCATATGGATTTCAGTAAGGCGTTTGATAAGGTGCCCCATGCAAGGCTTATGGAGAAAGTGAAGGGGCATGGGATACAAGGGGACGTTGCTTTGTGGATTCAGAACTGGCTTGCCCACAGAAGGCAAAGAGTGGTTGTAGATGGGTCTTTTTCAGAGTGGAGGTCAGTCACCAGTGGAGTGCCCCAGGGATCTGTTCTGGGACCCTTGCTCTTTGTGATTTTTATAAATGACCTGGATGAAGAAGTGGAAGGATGGGTTGGCAAGTTTGCTGATGACACAAAGGTTGGAGGTGTTGTGGATAGTGTAGAGGGATGTCAGCAGTTGCAACGAGACATAGATAAGATGCAAGACTGGGCGGAGAAGTGGCAGAAGGACTTCAACCCAGTTAAGTGTGTGGTGTTTCATTTTGGCAGGTCGAATAGGATGGAAGAATATAATATTAAGGGTAAGATGCTTGGCAGTGTGGAAGAACAGAGGGATCTTGGGGTCCGGGTTCATAGGACGCTCAAAGCGGCGTCGCAGGTAGAGGCTGTGGTTAAGAAGGCATATGGAATACTGGCCTTCATCAATAGAGGAATTGAGTTTAGAAATCGGGAGATAATGCTGCAGCTGTATAGGACCCTGGTCAGACCCCACCTGGAGTACTGTGCCCAGTTCTGGTTGCCTCATTACAGAAAGGATGTGGAAGCCATAGAACGGGTGCAGAGGAGATTTACGAGGATGTTACCGGGATTAAGTGGTATGCCTTATGAGGATAGGTTGAGAGAGCTAGGTCTATTCTCCTTGGAGAGGCGAAGGATGAGAGGTGACTTGATAGAGATGTATAAGATGTTGAGAGGTATTGATAGAGTGGATTCTCAGAGGCTTTTACCCAGTGCTGAAATGGTTGTCACGAGAGGCCACAGGTTTAGGGTGCTGGGGAGTAGGTATAGAGGTATAGAGGTAAGTTTTTCACTCAGAGGGTGGTGGGTGCGTGGAATCGGCCGCCGGTAGTGGTGGTGGAAGCGGATTCGATTGAGTCTTTTAAGAGACTTTTGGATAGGTTCATGGAGATTAGTAAGATAGAGGGTTATAGATGAGCCGAGAAGGTAAGGAAATTGTTCGGCGCAACTTGTGGGCCGAAGGGCCTGTTTGTGCTGTAGCTTTTCTATGTTCTATGTTGGAGATTTTGAAAATATCGAATTTAAAATTTTACATTTTTTTCTTCCTTTTCCATTTTTTTTTCTCTCTCGTAAATCACTCTTTCCATTCCTTTATTTATACCATTTCTCTTTCTGTAGATAACTTGTCATTGAATTACCTATTCTCATTCAACTTCCTGTTCTCCCTCTCTTTCTCTATTTATTTCTCAATCCTTAAATCTCAATCATTAAGGAGAGATACACTTGAGAGATACACTATACCGTGGGCAACATGGTAGCATAGTGGTTAGCACTGCTGCTTCACAGCTCCGGGGACCTGAGTTCAATTCCCGGCTCGGGTCACTGTCTGTGCGGAGTTTGCACATTCTCCCCGTGTCTGCGTGGGTTTCCTCCGGGTGCTCCGGTTTCCTCCCACTGTCCAAAGATGTGTGGGTTAGGTTGATTGGCCAAGCTAAATTGCCACTTAGTGTCCCGGGATGCATGGATTAGCGGGTAAATATGTAGGGATATGGGGATAGGGCCTGGGTGGGATTGTTGTCGGTGCAGACTCGATGGGCCAAGTGGCCTCGTTCTGCACTGTAGGGTTCTATGATTCTATGATGATTTTATGACTTTTCTCCTGCCAGGTAAAGTAATGTTTATTTATTAGTCACAAGTAAGGCTTGCATTAACACTGCAATGAGGTTACTGTGAAATTCCCCTAGTCGCCATACTCCAGCGCCTGTTTGGGTCAATGCACCCAACCAGCACGTCTTTCAGACTGCGGGAGGAAACCGGAGCACCCGGAGGAAACCCACGCAGACAACGTGCAAACTCCACGCAGTGACCCAAGCCGGGAATCGAACCTAGGTCCCTGGCGCTGTGAGGCAGCAGTGCTAACCACTGTGCCACTGTGCTGCCCAGATGCCCAGGTCCCAGATGCCTTGTTGCCTCGCCACTCCAGATTCCACTCACATTTCCAACAACTTACAGGGTTTGGCCTGAAAGATCCAGGAAAACATCTAACAAATTCTGGCCAATTATTTGGCAGCTTTTTGATAACATTTGCAGGAGATAGTTGTAAGTCGTGAACATTGAGCACTCAATTTTCTTTATTGAGGTCATAAAAACATAGAAACTAGAAGCAGGAATAGGCCATTCGGCCCTTCGAGCCTGCTCCCCCATTCATTTTGTTAATGGCCGATCATCAAATTCTGATCACACTTTCCCCTCCATATCCTTTGATCCCTTCAGCCCCAAGAGCTATATCTAATTTCTTCTTGAAATCACACAATGTTTTGGCCTCAACTACTTTCTGTGATAGCGAATTCCACAAATTCACCACCTTCTGCGTGAAGAAATTTCTCCTCACCTCTGTCCTAAAAGCTTTATCCTCAAACTACGACCCCTAGTTCTGGATTCCCCCACCATCACAGTCTTTCTGAATTCACCCTGTTTAATCCTGTTAGAATTTTATAAGTTTCTATGAGATCCCCTCTCACCCCATAAAGGTCCATAAAGCAATACATTTTCTCAAGAGATAAGTCATCGTTGTGTAGCAAAGGTCGTAGAAGTAATCAAGAACAGAATGTGCAAATAAATAAAGTTGTTCATCTATCAAGTTAAAGGAGCTTGGCTAATATTGATCTTGCTTGGAGAATGGGCAAATCAATCTGTTTTGTAATTTGGTTATGATTTGAAGAGTAAAAGTGGAAGCAAGTAATGGCATGGTTAATTAAGCTTGGCAATGCCAACAGAGGTTCTGATATCGTAAATTCTGCCCAACTGATATTTGAAGGAAGTTAGAGAGAGGTTTTCTGTCCATTCCCACCAGCGGGATCTACTGGTCCCACCAAAGTTGTGCCACGGGGCGGGGGAGGTGGGGGGCGGTGGGGGGGGGGGGGGGGTGGAATTGAAGGTTGGGGTAGGGACTAAAATATTCCAGCAGATTTGTTAATGTGTTCGCAATAGTAACTGCACTTCTAAAAGTATTTTACTTCTGTGAAGTGTGAAAGGTGCTATATAAATGCAAGTTCTCATGTCCCCATTCATTTTCTCTCCATGGTTTGATCCATTCCACAGTTACCCAAAATTCAAATTGGTAGGTTTTTCAACAGTCCCTTTCAGTCCTTTTCAAAGGCTTGCTGCTCCCTAATCTACCTACTTTCCATTGATCCAGCGAATGTGATTTACATTGTTTAAAGTGTTTTTTTAGTTTATTTATTAGTGTCACAAGTAGGCTTGCATTAACACTGCAATGAAGTTACTGTGAAAATCCCCTAGTCGCCACACTCCGGCACCTGTTCGGGTACACGGAGGGAGAATTCAGCACGGCCAATGCACCAAACCAGCACGTCTTTCAGACTCTGGGCGGAAACCGGAGCACCCGGAGGAAACCCACGCAGACACGGGGAGAGCATGCAGACTCCGCACAGACAGTGACCAGGAATTGAACCCGGGTCCCTGGCACTGAGGCAGCAGTGCTAACCATTGCCCTTAAGTGATTACATCTTCAAAGGCCACTCAGTTAAAAAAAACTGACTCATGAATTTATTCCCTAATGAGTGAATACATTCTGCCCGATATGTAAAACGTCAGTATAATAAATTGCTTCCTTTAAGTGCTTCTTTACAATTGACCAATAAATAACTTTCTGATCCATGTAGTATTAATATGAACTGATTGTGAGCATTCTCTCTATCCATCCTCCTTTCAATTCTCTCAGATACTGTGTTTCTGTTTATAGAACATAGAACAGTACAGCACAGAACAGGCCCCTACGGCCCACGATGTTGTGCCTTGAACATTACACACCTCTCTGTCGCCTATCTACGGACAGCACGGTGGCGGCACTGCTGCCTCACAGTGCCAGTATCCGGGTTCAATTCCGGCCTTGGGTGACTGTCTGTGCAGAGTCTGCACGTTCTCCTCGTGTCTGCGTGGGTTTCCTCTGGGTACTTCAGTTTCCTCCCACAGTCCAAAAGATGTGCGGGTTAGGTTGATTGGCCGTGCTAAATTGACCCTTAGTAGGGGGACGAGCAGGGTAAATACATGAGGTCATGGGAATAGGGCCTGGGTGGGATTGTTGTCGGTGCAGACCCGATGGGCTGAATGGCCTCCTTCTCCAATGTAGGCATGATGTCTTGTTATTTTGCCACTTTTCTCTGAATCACTTTCTCTGAGCTCAACAACTCATCCCTCCTTAATTCCATTGAATATCTTGTGTGTTTTTAAGATCTTTCCACCTTCTTCTGTTCATTCAATGTGCTTAGTTACCTCTGCCTTTTCTCCAGGCTCATTTTAAAGTTTGAAGTTTATTTGTTAGTCACAAGTAGGCTTATATTAACACTGCAATGAAGTTACTGTGAAGATCCCCATGTCGCTCCAGCCTGTTCGGGTACACTGAGGGAGAATTTATCATGGCCAATCCACCTAACCAGCATGTCTTTTGGATTGTGGGAGGAAACCGGAGCACCCGGAGGAAACCCACGCAGACACGGGGAGAATGTGCAAACTCCACACAGACAGTGACCCAAGCTGGGAGTTGAACCTGGGTCCCTGGCGCTGTGAGGCAGCAGTGCTAACCACTGTGCCACCGTGCTGCCTGCTTCCTTGCATCATTGAGACTGTCGATCACAACTGGATGGTGGCAAAACCAATTCTTCTACTCTTCCTGTTCCAAGTTATGCATCCCCTATCAATCAAAATTATCTCACTCTACATTTTCACTCTTATCACGCCAGACTCCACAGTTTTGTACAGTTTGGCTACTGACTGGCTTGATGCAGCTCAACTGTTTGCTGAGTTCCTGCAGACCCCTCCCTGAAGATGTTCATTTAACCCATCTCTTTGTAACGCTCGTATAGCCTAGCTCTTCAGCACAGTCCTGCAGCCCAGCCCCAAAAAAGAGACTGCATATGTGCAGGAAATCTGCTCAGGGTCCGAGAACTGCCATTTTGGGGAGAGGGGTCAGTTTCAGGCCTTATCTTCCCTTCCCTTCCTTTACCAAACCCCTTGCTTTAAAGAGGTTGTGAGGACTGGTTTGCAGGCAGCGCTTCCCATGTCCTCCTTCCTGGGTTCCTGGCCATATCACAGCTGAGGGAATGCCCTTCCTTATTGGGGGCTGGCCAGAGGTGGGAGGGCTTGAAAACAAGAGGTTAAACACTGGGGGCGATCCAGGTGGGATCCCACAAGAGGCCGGGCTGACAGGGCAGAGTGGGGGGATTCAGGAATGGGCTGCGTCTCCCATAGAACCATAGAACATTACAGCACAGAAACAGGCCCTTTGGCCCTTCTTGTCTGTGCCGAACCATTTTTCTGCCTAGTCCCACTGACCTGCACTTGGACCATATCCCTCCACACCCCTCTCATCCATGTACCTGTCCAAGTTTTTCTTAAATGTTAAAAGTGAGCCCGCATTCACCACTTCATCTGGCAGCTCATTCCACACTCCCACCACTCTCTGTGTGAAGAAGCCCCCCCTAATATTCCCTTTAAACTTTTCCCCCTTCACCCTTAACCCATGTCCTCTAGTTTTTTTCTCCCCTAGCCTCAGTGGAAAAAGCCTGCTTGCATTCACTCTATCTATATCCATCATAATTTTATACACCTCTATCAAATCTCCCCTCATTCTTCTACGCTCCAGGGAATAAAGTCCTAACCTAATCAACCTTTCTCTGTAACTCAGTTTCTCAAGTCCCGGCAACATCCTTGTAAACCTTCTCTGCACTCTTTCAACCTTATTAATATCCTTCCTGTAATTAGGTGACCAAAACTGCACACAATACTCTAAATTCGGCCTCACCAATGTCTTATACAATCTCATCATAACATTCCAACTCTTATACTCAATACTTTGATTTATAAAGGCCAATGTACCAAAAGCACTCTTTACGACCCTATCTACCTGTGACACCACTTTTAGGGAATTATGTATCTGTATTCCCAGATCCCTCTGTTCTACTGCACTCTTCAGTGTCCTACTATTTACTTTGTATGTTCTACCTTGGTTTGTCCTTCCAAAGTGCAATACCTCACACTTGTCTGCATTAAACTCCATCTGCCATTTTTCAGCCCATTTTTCTAGCTGGTCCAAATCCCTCTGCAAGCTTTGAAAACCTTCCTCACTGTCTACTACACCTCCAATCTTTGTATCATCAGCAAATTTGCTGATCCAATTTACCACATTATCATCCAGATCATTGATATAGATGACAAACAACAATGGACCCAGCACTGATCCCTGTGGCACACCACTAGTCACAGGCCTCCACTCAGAGAAGCAATCTTCCACTACCACTCTCTGGCTTCTTCCATCGAAAAGATCTTCTTGATCAGATTCTTCCATTGAGCCAATGTCTAATCCAATTTACTACCTCTCCATGTATACCTAGCGACTGAACCTTCCTAACTAACCTCCCATGCGGGACCTTGTCAAAGGCCTTACTGAAGTCCATGTAGACAACATCCACTGCCTTCCCTTCATCCACTTTTCTGGTAATCTCCTCGAAAAACTCTAATAGATTGGTTAAATATGACCTACCACGCACAAAGCCATGTTGACTCTCCCTAATAAGTCCCTGTCTATCCAAGTATTTGTAGATCCTATCTCTTAGTACTCCTCCAATAATTTACCTACTACTGACGTCAAACTTACCGGCCTATAATTTCCCGCATTACTTTATGAGCCTTTTTTAAACTACGGAACAACATGAGCTATCCTCCAATCATCCGGCACCTCACCCGTGGATACCGACATTTTAAATATATCTGCCAGGGCCCCTGCAATTTCAACACTAGTCTCCTTCAAGGTCCGAGGGAATACCCTGTCCGGTCCTGGGGATTTATCTACTCTGATTTGCCTCAAGACAGCAAGCACCTCCTTCCCTTTAATCTGTATAGGTTCCATGATCTCCCTACTTGTTTGCCTTATTTCCATAGACTTCCATAGCCAGTTTTCTTAGTAAATACGGATGCAAAAAACCCATTTAATATCTCCCCCATTTCTTTTGGTTCCATACATAGCCGACCACTCTGATCTTCAAGAGGACCAATTTTATCCCTTACTATCCTTTTGCTCTTAATATACCTGTAGAAGCTCTTAGGATTATCCTTCACCTTGTCTGCCAAAGCAACCTCATGACTTCTTTTAGCCCTCCTGATTTCTTTCTTCAGTAGTTTCTTGCACTTTTTATACTCCTCAAGCATCTTATTTGCTCCCTGTTGCCTATAATGTCATACATCTCTTCTCTCTTCTTCTTTATCAGAGTTCCAATATCCCTCGAGAACCAATGTTCCTTATTCTTATTCACTTTGCCTTTAATCCTGACAGGAACATACAAACTCTGCATTCTCAAAATTTCTCCTTTGAAGGCCTCCCACTTACCAATCACATCCTTGCCAGAGAACAGCCTGTCCCAATCCACGCTTTTTCGATCCTTTCTCATTTCTTCAAATTTGGCCTTTTTCCAGTTTAGAACCTCAACCCGAGGACCAGGTCTATCTTTATCCATGATCAAGTTGAAACTAAGGGCGTTATGATCACTGGAACCAAAGTTCCGTCACTTGCCCTAACTCATTTCCTAATAGGAGATCTAATATTGCATCCTCTCTTGGTTGGTACCTCTATATATTGTACCCCGCACCCTGAAGGGCCTCGCACTCGGGGGAGGATGACTGCAGTGTGATTGGAACCCACACTCCGGCAGCAATGTGAGGGCAAAGGAGAGGAGCTACCCAGCAGTCCAACACCAATTGTCAGGGGCCGTCTCCTGGATCGAGGATACAGTGTGTCTCACCTGCTCCACTCCATCCAGCAGTCTGCTCAGAGACTGCTCAGAAAAGAGAGATGCGAGTTTCTTGGCTGTCATCCCCTGCAATCTTTGTGGAACAAGTGGTGGGGAGCCATTTCTATGGGTCTCCCCAGTGCTTGCAGTGATTAAATTGTTCCGGTGCGGGAGAATCAGAGGGAACATGCCAGTGGAGCAGTGTGATACTCATGCACATAAAACATTTCACTAATGTGGCAAAAGGTTTGGTCTGAAATCACACCAGCGCCATCGGCGAGAATCACTCCGTTTCTCGCGCCGGAACCAACAATCTTAAATTTTTTTTGTTAAAATTTTGGAGACTGTCTATCGAGTTATGCTTTTGCTGATATTAATAAGTGTTTTGGAGTGCAGGAGGATGGGCACTGTAACGTCTCATGTCCCGCTAACAGTGATGGTTAGATTTTGCAATCATATTTAAAGATCTTTATTTGGATTATTTATTATTTGTGATGATGAAGGACATGGCAACAGCAAGAAAACTCAAGCTTGCAACAAGGAGAGAAGTCATTCAATCCACTTTTCTGTGTGCCTCAGAAAATTGGACAATTAGTAAAGATTTGTGGAAGAAAATGGAGGCTTTTGAAAATGCAGAAAATTCCACGTACAGATGACACGGTGGCGCAGTGGTTAGTACCGCTGCCTCACTGCACCAGAGACCCGGGTTTGATTCCCGGCTTGGGTCACTGTCTGGGTGGAGTTTGCACATTCTCCCTGTGTTTCCTTCAGGTGCTCCGGTTTCCTCCCACAGCCCAAAGATGTGCGGGTTAGGTTGATTGGCCGTGCTCAATTGCCCCTTAGTGTCCCAGGATGTGTGAGGTAAATATGTGGGATAGGGCCTGGGTGGGATTATTGTTGGCGCAGACTCAATGGGCCGAATGGCCTCCCTCGGATTCTGACAATAAGACAAATGCAGAGATGCTGTACATTGTCAGAGCCAACAGAACTCTTGAAAAGTGACACCCAGAAAAGAAAATGTCCATATTTCGGGCATTTGGTCAGAGCTGAAAGGCTGCAGAGATCTCTCCGAGAGGTCAAAGTGGAGGGAAACAGAAATAGGGTCAACCTCGGCTTAGTTGGATGATAGATGTCCCTGGGTGGTTACAGATGGGTTACAGTGGATGTGTGTTGATGGCACAAGACAAATAAGTGTGATATTCCAAGACAGTGGATCTCCTGGCAGCAGCTGTAAGAATATATGGGATAAAACAGGCAACAAATCTTCAAATTAAAAAGTCGCTGCAAACTCTGGAATCCATAGTAAGTCCATTAACATTTACAGGAGAAAATGTTGATCAATATTTTGTGTCTTGGCCCATCGCTGAGAATTGGTGTTCTGAGATTGAGTCTGCACCCAACTATTGACTTTTACTTTCCCAGATGATGAACGCTGATATTAACAAGTGCGGTTTGAAAAATATATATAATTATATGTGTGTCTGTTTTAACATGCTCAGAAACAGCCTTGGAGGATAAAAAGAGATTTAGAAAGGAAAAAAAAAATCAATTGCTGTGAATCTAACCAGAAGTACTCAGCACTAACCAACTGACTCAAGAACAGCTTCTTCCCTGCTGCTGTCAGACTGTTGAATGGACCTACCTCGTATTAAGTTGATCTTTCTCTACACCCTAGCTATGACTGTAACTCTATGGGCGGAATTATCCCAAAAACATTTGAAGCGTTGAATTCGCGGGAAAACTGGAGTAATTCGCGTTGGTTTTTTCAGTGGGAGTTCAGACTAGAATATTCCAAACTCTAACACCCGCTAATCACAAGGAAAGACATTAAAATAAGATGTAAAGTATTTACCTCTCTTTCCGCCGGTTTCCAGCGTAAATCAGATGGTGCCGGAAATCCGGCGCTGGGAGATGCGCACGCGGCAGGGACACATGCGCAAATCCCGCACATGCCCAGACGTGAGATTCCCCTACTCAGCTGCGCTAGAAAATTAGTACTGCAGGGTGGGAGAATCACCCCCTACATTCTGTACTATCTTCTTCTCTATGAACGGTATGCTTTGTCTGTATAGTGTGCAAGAAATAATACTTTTCACTATATACTAATACATGTGACAATAATAAATCAAATCAAATCAGATGCATCTCTCCATGACAGTATCAGGAGGAGTAACCAGTGCACAGTCCTTGTGGAGACAATGTCCCATCTTCACATTGACGATACCCTCCATCATGTTATAAAGAACAAAGAACAAAGAACAGTACAGCACAGGAAACAGGCCCTTCAGCCCTCCAAGCCTGTGTCGCTCCTTGGTCCAACTAGACCAATCGTTTGTATCCCTCCATTCCCAGGCTGCTCATGTGACTATCCAGGTAAGTCTTAAACGATGTCAGCGTGCCTGCCTCCACCACCCTACTTGGCAGCGCATTCCAGGTCCCCACCACCCTCTGTGTAAAAAACGTCCCTCTGATATCTGAGTTATACTTCGCCCCTCTCAGCTTGAGCCCGTGACCCCTCGTGATCGTCACCTCCGACCTGGGAAAAAGCTTCCCACTGTTCACCCTATCTATCCCCTTCATGTAGCAATACCACCGTGTTATATGGGACAGACTTCGTACAGATTTAGCAACTCAAAACTGGGCACCCATGAGACACTGTGGGCCATCAGCAGCACAATTATACTCAACCACAATTTGTAATCTCATAGCCTGGCATATCCACCACTCTATATTATCACCAAGCCAGGGCATCAACCCTGCTTTAATGAAGAGTGCAGGAAGACATACAAAGGAGCAGCACCAAGCATACCTAAAAATGAGGGGAGCAATCTTATGAAAAAAGTTTGAAGTCCAGGAGCGTGAGAACAGGAGAGTTTCTGATCCATTTTTGGGCGAGGTCAAATCTTATCCACTTAGACAAAAAAAACTCAGAAACAGTTTCTTGCCTGTTGGGAGTAGGGTTTAAACCACCTGGACGCTGGCTGAGAGCAGCAGAGGGTGCAATTGCACATGTGCAGGTCTCTAGTAGCAGAGGCCAGTTGCTCAGCCTCTGCCGCTGTCAGCCAGCCTCACCACAGCAATCCCCCCACCCGCCCAGATTAATCTACCCCCGCAACCCACACCGCCACCCCTTCTGATCGCCAGCCTGACCCGCCCTGAGCACTGGCTCGACCCTCCTCTCCCCTCCATGGTCTTCCCGATTGTCACCCCATGGCCAGCCCCGATTGTCCCCCTCCCTCCCCCCACTGATCCCTAATGCAGAGTGGCAGTCTACTGGGGGGGGGGGGGGGGGGGGGGTGGTGGGGGGCCCCCACCACCACCCCCCCACCACCCCCCCCCCCCTCGTCTGCACCCCCCCCAGTAGACTCTGGCCCTCCCCCTTGCCACTGCCCAGTGTCTGGGGGTGCCCAGTGGGCAGTACCAGGGCACCTGAATAAAATGCTGCTTTTCTATCCATCCTACTAAAGTGGACAACCTCACATTTTCCCACATTTTTCTCCAACTGTCACATTATTGCCCACTCACTTAACTTATCTGTATCCCCTTCCCAGTCTTTGTATCCTCCTCACAACGTGCTTTCCTACCTATCTTTGCATCACCATCAAATTTGGCTACAATACACTCAGTCTCTTCATCCAAGTCATTCATATAGATCATAAATTATTGAGGAGTGTGTCTTTGTGACTCATTAAAGAGGATGATGGGTGTTAGAATATCATAAAGATATCACAGAAATAAATTTACAGACCGTGCATGTACTTTGCCATGATGACCCACAACACCGATGGTCTTGAGACTGTCACACAGGCTGCTCCAACATCTATTACCTCTTCCTTCTTGTTATCTCTGATAAATGTTCTCCTTTCAATCAAACTAGTAAATTTTGCCACAACTTCTTGAATTAGCTGCAAAATGAATTATAAATGACTGTAGAAAGCAAATACCAGTTCTCACTTACAGTACTGTGTTGCCTTTGTATATTGGCACAGTTTAATTGGTCTGCTACTGTGGCAGTTTGTAATGGACTGTTTAGTACATGAATAGACTTGAATTACTCCTGTGTTACCGGAGAGAGAGAGAGAGGTGGGGCTGACAAGAGTTGTGCAAATTACTTGACGAAAGACTGAACATTTCCACTCAGTGAGGTGTATTGTGTTTGTTGTGCTGACTGAGAGATCTGCCAGAATGCCACCCTGTGGAAAATGGGCTGATCTATAACAGAGAAATGGCCTAGTGGCATTATCATTAGACTATTAGTCCAGAAATTCAGCTAATATTCTGGGTTCAAATCCCGTCACAGCAGTTGGTGGAATTTAAATTCAATTTAAAAAAATCTGGAATTAAGAATCTACTGATGACCATGAAACCATTGTTGATTGTCGGAAAAAACCCATCTGATTCACCGGGTCCTTGAGGGAAGGAAATCTGCCATCCTTACCCGATCTGGCCTACATGTGACTTCAGAGCCACAGCGATGTGGTTGACTCTCAACTGACCTGGGGCAACTAGGGATGGGCAATAAATGCTGGCCAGTCAGCGACGCCCATGTCCCACGAATGAATAAAAATAAATGCTGGGTTCGAGTGTGTTTGGTGTCTTGGACACTGACTGAAAATAGCAAGGTGCTTGTTCATCTGAATGACAGTGAGAATGAAGAAGTATGCTTAGCCAGCCGCATGGAGGTGAAATGTGGCTCATCATTAAGAGGGGAGACGTCAGCTTCATTTGAACATTTATGGTCCAATAGAGAAATCAGATAAGGGTGAAATAATGTTTTAAAGCAGCATGGAAAATGACTTTAAATGAAGAATGGAATTAAGGTAAATACTGAGTACCAGACACTGATTTGGTTTCATTCCATTACTGTGAGCAGATCGAAGATTAACCAGGGCCAGAATTTTCCGGCTGTTCACACGAGTGGAATTCTCTGGTCCCGCTGCAGTGAGCGGGGATTTGGCTGAGCGCCGAATTCTCCATCCTCGCTGGAGGGGGGCATGAACGGCCAGAAAATTCCAGCCCAGATTTTCTGCCTCACTTTCATTTCAGCATCAGCTGTGATTCAGAGAGACAAGTTGTTCAAAGAACAAAGAAAATTACAGCACAGGAACAGGCCCTTCGGCCCTCCAAACCTGCACCGACCATGCTGCTGACTGAACTAAAACCCCCTACCCTTCTGTTAACCATATCCCTCCATTCCCATCCTATTCACGTATTTGTCAAGACGCCCCTAAAAAGTCACTATCGTATCTGCTTCCACTACCTCCCCCAGCAGCGAGTTCCAGGCACCCACCACTGTCTGTGTAAAAAAAACTTACCTCGTACATCTCCTTTAAACCTTGCCCCTCGCATCTTAAACCTATGACTCTTCCACCCTGGGAAAATGCTTCTGACTATCCACTCTGTCCATGCCCCTCATAATCTTGTAGACTTCTATCAGGACTTTGTTGTTGCCTCTGAGTCAGAAGGCTGTCCATCCAAGTCCCACTCCAGGACCCCAGCATAATAACAATCAAGGCTGACACTCCAAAGCAGTGTTTGGGTGAGTGCTGCACTGTTGGAGATGCCACCTTTCGGATGAGACATTAAACCCCAAATGGACAAAAGAAATGCCCTGACACTATTTTGAAGAATAGGGGGTGTTATCCTTGGCATTCTGACTAATAGTCACCTTTCAAACAACATCACTGCAAACAGATTTATCTGGTCATTATTACGTTGCTGTTTGTGGGAGCTTGCTGTGAATAAATTGGTTGTTGCTTTCCGACGTTACAACAGTGAGTGCGTTTCAAAGGTATTTTGTTAGCTTGAAAGTTCTTTGGGATGTCCTGAGATCATAAAAGTTGCTTTATAAATGCAAGCAGATATAAAAGCAAAATGATACGGATGCTAGAAATCGGAACTAAAAACAGAAAGTGCTGGAAAAACTCAGCAGGTCTGGCAGCATCTGTGGGAAGAGAAACAAGAGTTAAAGTTTTGAGTCTGTATGACTCTAACTCTGTAGAAGAGTCACACGGCCTCAAAATGTTAACTGTGATTCTCTCTCCACAGATGCTGCCAGATCTGTTGAATTTAACCAGCATTCTCTGTTTTAATTTTACATTACATACTATATAAATGCAAGTATTTTTCATTTGCATAATTATTCACCAATATAGGTGTAGACATGGGTACATAATTGGAGCGTGTATGATGTGGGTAGATAATTGTGGGTCAGTGGAACAGGCGACAGTTAATAGGACATGCCATAATATGTCTGAAAAGCTTCAGAAAGACTCATGAGGTGAATCAGTTGATTAGCAGTTTCCAACAAGGTTGACAAAGCAGGGAACGGAGAAGTCTCAGACAAAAATTAGGTCTGGAGGCAAGTGACATCACTGATGCCTCCCTGACAGTGACTGATGAGCACCGTGAGATGGCGGCAAAGAGAGTCACCCTCTTGTGCCACACCAAAGCATCATTGCCATTAGTATGCATTGCAGCATGTCTGAAAACAGGCAGCTTGACAGTTAACCAGTGCTGTCATTATAGCTCTGTCAGGGTGATGTTAGCCGAAGATGCCATTACACAACCCGGTGCCTATTCCTTTTCAGACAATGATCCTGTAACGCCTGTTTGCCCCAATAATGATGAGGGGCAACACGGTGGCACAGTGGTTAGCGCTGCTGCCTCACAGCACCAGGGACCTGGGTTCGATTCCTGGCTTGGGTCACTGTCTGTGCGGAGGCGGCACATTCTCCCCGTGTCTGCGTGGGTTTCCTCCGCGTGCTCCGGTTTCCTCCCACAGTCCGAGAGACGTGCTGGGTAGGTGCATTAGCCATGCCAAATTCTTCCTCAGTGTACCCGAACAGGCGCCGGAGTGTGGCGACTGGGGGATTTTTACAGTAACTTCATTGCAGTGTTAATGTAAGCCTACTTGTGACTAATCAATAAACTTCTGCAAGTCAAATGGTTAGCACCCTGACAGTTGTTGCCAATTCAGCTCCGGGTGTTCAGGTTTCCTCCCACAGTCCAAAGATGTGCGGATTAGGTTGTTTGGCCGTGCTAAATTGTCCCTTAGTGTCAGGGGGACTTGCTGGGGTAAATGTATGGGGTTGTGGGGATAGGGCCTGGGTGGGATTGTGGTCGGTGCAGACTCGATAGGCCGAATGGCCTTCTTCTGCACTGTAGGATTCTATTATTCTGGGCTGCCCTCTTTCAAACGGGTGCCACTGAAAGCATTTCATATTTCTGACGGACTTTCTGGCATTCATGCTGCTGGATGTTCTCATAAAACCAATGTTTAAAGTTGCAACACCTTGTCGACATGAGGTCTGGCCACCTCTGTCCGCAAATGTGATTGTATAGATGGGTGTAGTGCATCCCTCAGCTCAACCTGCCCAGGATCAATCTGATGCTGAGATTCTTCTCCCAAACATCTCACACAAGGGAATTTTCACTGGGCGATCTAATATGCCAATTATTGTGCTTTGGGAAGTTTTTTGAAAGAAAAAACATTAATACAAAGTTTTGAGTGTGAGTTAAAACCAGAATAGGAAAAACTAGTTTAAGTTTATTTATTGATTCGTGTCACAAGTAAGCTTACATTAACACTGCAATGAAGTTACTGTGAAAATCCCCTAGTCACCACATCCCGGCGCCTGTTCGGGTACACTGGGGGAGAATTTAGCATAGCCAATGCACCTAACCAGCACATCTTTCAGACTAGCCTCAAAACTGCCGAATGGATCTTTTCCTGGGAGCTTTAAACGCGCTTCTGGATGGAGCTGTGTGCCTGCCGATCCTCTTGTCTTTTGATGTGGTATAGTTTCCAGTGTAACACATGCAGAAGCCATCATAATAGCTCTCCTACCCTTCCTTTGTGAAGGGTAGGTCGTGCCTCACAAACCTTATTGAATTCTTTGAGAAGGTGACCAAAGAGGTGGATAAGGGTAAAGCAGTTGATGTGGTGTATATGGATTTCAGTAAAGCATTTGATAAGGTTCCCCACGGTAAGCTATTGCAGAAGATACGGAGGCATGGGATTGAGGGTGATTTAGCGGTTTGGATCAGAAATTGGCTAGCTGTAAGAAGACAGAGGGTGGTGGTTGATGGGAAATGTTCATCCTGGAGTTCAGTTACTAGTGGTGTACCGCAAGGATCTGTTTTGGGGCCACTGCTGTTTGTCATTTTTATAAATGACCTGGATGAGGGCGTAGAAGGATGGGTTAGTAAATTTGCGGATGACACTAAAGTCGGTGGAGTTGTGGACAGTGCGGAAGGATGTTGCAGGTTACAGAGGGACATAGATAAGTTGCAGAGCTGGGCTGAGAGGTGGCAAATGGAGTTTAATGCGGAAAAGTGTGAGGTGATTCACTTTGGAAGGAGTAACAGGAATACAGAGTACTGGGCTAATGGTAAGATACTTGATAGCGTGGATGAACAGAGAGATCTCGGTGTCCATGTGCATAGATCCCTGAAAGTTGACACCCAGGTTGATGAGGGTTGTTAAGAAGGCGTACGGTGTGTTAGCTTTTATTGGTTGAGGGATTGAGTTTCGGAGCCATGAGGTCATGGTGCAGCTGTACAAAACTCTGGTGTGGTCGCACTTGGAGTGTTGCGTACAGTTCTGGTCGCCGCATTATAGGAAGGATGTGGAAGCATTGGAAATGGTGCAGAGGAGATTTACCAGGATGTTGCCTGGTATGGTGGGAAGGTCTTATGAGGAAAGGCTGAGGGACCTGAGACTGTTTTCATTAGAGAGAAGAAGGTTAAGAGGTGACTTAATAGAGGCATATACGGTAGCACAGTGGTTAGCACTGCTGCTTCACAGCTCCAGGGTCCTGGGTTCGATTCCCTGCTCGGGTCACTGTCTGTGTGGAGTTTGCACATTCTCCTCGTGTCTGCGTGGGTTTCCTCCGGGTGCTCCGGTTTCCTCCCACAGTCCAAAGATGTGCGGGTTAGGTTGATTGGCCAGGTTAAAAAGAAATTGCCCCTTAGAGTCCTGAGATGCATAGGTTAGAGGGATTAGTGGGTAAATATGTGGGGTAGGGCCTGGGTGGGATTGTGGTCGGTGCAGACTCGATGGGCCGAATGGCCTCCTTCTGCACTGTAGGGTTTCTATGATTTCTATGATCAGAGGATTAGATAGGGTGGACAGTGAGGGCCTTTTTACTCGGATGGGGATGGCTAGCATGAGGGGACATAGCTTTAAATTGAGGGGTGATAGATATAGGACAGATGTCAGAGGTAGGTTCTTTACTCAGAGAGTAGTAGGGGCCCTGCCTGCAACAGTAATGGACTCGCCAACATTAAGGGCATTTAAATGGTCATTGGATAAACATATGGATGATATTGGAATAGTGTAGGTTAGATGGACTTTAGATTGGTTTCACAGGTCGGCGCAACATCGAGGGCCGAAGGGCCTGTACTGCGCTGTAATGTTCTATGTTCTATGTTCCTCTGTTGGTTACATATTACAAATATGTTATTACAAATGCTAATGAGCTTCCAGAGGAGATGGGCAAATTTAATTGGAAAAAGTGGGCTGACAAGTGGCAAGTAACATTCGCGCCACACAAGTGCCAGGCAGTGACCATCTCCAACAAGAGAGGATCAAACCATCACCCCTTGATATTCAGTGGCATTACCATCACTGAATCCCCCACTAACAACATCCTGGGGATTACCATTGACCAGAAACTGAACTGGACCAGCCATATAAACACTGTAGCTACCAGAGCAGATCAGCGGCTGGGAATTCTGTGGTGTGTAACTCACTTCCTGACTAAGCAAAGCTGATCTATCATCGACAAGGCACAAGTCAGGAGTGTAATGGAATACTCTCCATTTGCCTGGATGAGTGCAGCTCCAACAACAGTAAAGAAGCTTGACACCAGCACAAAACAGCCCGCTTGATTGGCACCACATCCACAAACATTCACTCCCTCCACCATTGACGCACAGGGGCAACCGTGTTTACCATTTACAAGATGCACTGGAAGAACTCACCAAGGCTCCTTAGGCAGCACCTTCCAAAACCATGACCACTTCCATCTAGAAGGACAAGGGCAGCAGATACATGGGAAGACCACCTCCAAGTTCCCCTCCAAGCCACTCACCATCCTGACTTGGAAATATATAATCAATTCTTCATTGTCACTGAGTCAAAATCCTGGCGCTCCCTCCCTAACAGCACTGTGGGTGTATCTACACCTCAGGGCCTGCAGCGGTTCAAGAAGGCAGCTGACATTCACCTTTTCAAGGGCAACTTGGGGTGGGCAATAAACGCAGGCCAGCCAGCGATGGTAGAATCCTGTAAATGATTTTTTTTTAAAAGCAGGCCTGTTGGGGCATGTGGTCTATTCCTGTTCTGATTTCTTATGTACACAATATACGGGTACTGTTGTGTAATGCCCAATATGAAGGGACATTGTACACTGAATGAAGTAAACACAGGGAGTCATTGCATGCCTAGAAAAATACAATCCAGATAGTTATAGTGTTGTGAAAGGAGCAGAAATAGTGAGATCCTATGTGCTGTAAAAGGCAAGAGAGAGAGTCACTTATACTGAATAAACAGCAACACTGTACAATAAGAAAAGCACAATACCAAATGATTGGAAATTGAAAAATCTTTTGTGTTTTTAATGCAATTTTCATGATGCTGAGATTATTGGGGAAATCGGACTGAGTGTTACGAGCAGGAAGATCAAATCACGCCACAAAGACATTTAAACATACTTAATAAGCTTATCAAATTATCTTTTTAAATTATCTTTTCGCAAATTAGGTGATATTTTCTATCAAAAAACTGCACATACTTCATGACAGAAATTGAGAGATTTTTGATGACAATATATCGTATATTTTAATTTCTAAAAAGGAAATGAATTCTGCAGTATATTCAGAGGTAGTTGATATGTTTTATGACAACATTTGAGTTCCTCTTTGGAAAATAACTTCAAAAAGAGGGGAATCTCATTCAGCATCTGTGTGTAAAGCCATTACATTTTGAGGAGATGGAGTTTGAAAACAACTTTGATTTCTGTCGTGCTTCTTGTGGACAAAGGAACGTTCAGATGGATCTTTAAGTCTTATGTTTATTTATTAGTGCCACAAGTCGGCTTACATTAACACTGCAATGAAGTTACTGTGAAAATCCCCTAGTCTCCACACTCCAGTGCCTGTTCGGGTACACGGAGGGAGAATTTAGCACAGCCAATGCACCTAACTAGCACGTCTTTCAGACTGTGAGAGGAAACTGGAGCACCCGGAGGAAACCCATGCAGACACGGGGAGAACATGCAGACTCCGCACAGACAGTGACGCAAGCCAGGAATCGAACCCGGGTCCCTGACGCTGTGAGGCAGCAGTGCTAACCACTGTGCCACCGTGGCAAAGGTGGAGGGAGGCTGAAGGTCAAAGAGAGAAATATTTAGCATGTTAGAAAGACACAATCAAAGGAGATTTCCTTTAGATGAGGAAGGAATAGACATGGTGATACCTAGCTTGTGTTATATTCAACTGTATTTTCCCTTGCCTTGTCACTTTAACTAGTGGGTGTGGATTCAATCTGAGGGAAAGGTTAAGGACTATCAAAGAAGGAACTTTCACACTTCACAATCTCAGGATGTTCCCAGATGTTTTACAAACACTCTTGAAGTGTTACAATCTAAGAAACATGGCAACCAATTTCTGCAGAGCAATTTCCCACAAAGAGCAGACCGATCGATGACCAGATGAATTGTTTTGTGATGTTGATTGAAGGATAAATATTGTCCAGAACACCAGGGAGAAGTAATACGATGGGATCTTTTATGTCTACCTCAGAGGGCAAACAGAGCCTCGGGTTAACATCATGTGAAATAGGGCACGACTGACAGTACACTCATTCAGCACTGTAACGGCCTATTGCATTGTAATGGCCTTGAATTCTGTGCTAGTCTGTGCAGCAGGACTTGAACCCACAACCTTCTGGGTTAGAGGCAAGAGCGCTATCACCGAGCCAAGACTAGCAGTCAGATGATTTGTCACTACTGTAGTGACAAAGTCATGCATAAATGACATAAAGCTTTTTGTTACCTGGTCGGAATCATTTCAACTGCATACACCTGCTATTCACAATGCTGGTTCCTATTGTAATCCTTGCTGTATTAACCAAGGCTTCAATGAATGCCTTCTGTTGTCTCACTCGACAAATTTCCCAGAGCACTGAATGTATGTGTCGCAGCTGTTTTTTTTCTCTTTTATGTGCTTGAATTGCATAGTAAATGACAGATATGATTTACAGACACAAAGTAAGACCAGAGAAATGGAGCCAAAAGGGGCTTTCATGCAGCCAAGGCATTTTATATAGGGGCTGTAAGAAAAACCAGGACCTGGACAATTTGGGTGATCAATAACAGGTAAACATCTGTATCACATTGTGCCAGACCGATGACTATTTTCAGAAGGAAAAGACCCAATTACTACTTCTCACCTTCAATGGCTCCACTATTGCTGTATCCCCCATTATCGACATCCTGACTAGAAGCTGAACTGAATCAGCCACTACATTGCTGACAAGAGCAAGGCGGCAGCTCATTACTTTATAATGAGTGGCTCATATCACCTCACCTTCAAGGCCTCTCCATCATCTGACTTCCAGATGGCACACATGTGGCACAGATGTTGTGTGCTATTCGTCACCCATGTTGTCCAGGTCCTGCTGTGGGTTATTACAGATGACTTCCATAATAAAGGAGCAGTGAATTGAGTTGAATATTATCTTTGCCAGCAACTGGCCTCCATTCCTGACCTTATGAAAGAGGAAAGGACACTGATGAGCTCCTGCAGTGATGGACTGGGACTGAGGTGAATACAAACTATGATCATATCCTCTGCCCATCAGCTGCTAAAGGACTTTCCTGTTGACCATCTGAGATGTCAGTTTTGCTGGCGGCCATAGTTGGTCAAATGCTCCTTGATGTCAGGGACAATTTCTCTCATTTCTTCTCCTACTGTTTCTTCATGTTTCGTGCCTGGATTTTTACCATATTTTGCAACAAAAATCTCATGGAATTGCATCATCAGAATCTTTACATGAAAAATTAACTGCTCCCCATAAAACAAAATTTAAAAACTCCCACTAGTGGGTAGTTCACTGCATACTCGATCTTAAGTCCAAAGATGTGCGGGTTGGGTTGATTGGCCATGTTAAAATTAACCTTAATGTCAGAGGGATTAGCAGGGTAAATATGTGGGGTTACGGGAACAGGGCCTGGGTGGGATTGTGGTCGGTGCAGACTCAATGGGCCGAATGGCACTGTAGGGATTCTATTCTAAGTGGGAGATAAGTCAACAGGGATTAGGAGGAAAAGAGATGGCTACAACATTGTAGCCTCCAATTCTATAATCAGTGTATATATGTGTGTGTGTGTGTGTGTGTTCGTATGTGTGCGGTCCCCACTGGAGTCAAGGGATTGTGGAATTATCCCATTTTGCCCAACAGTATTCTCAGTAGGAAGAGGCTTTAGTTGTTTCTGGAGCTCTGACAGAAAAGTAATTAATCACTGGAAAATATCCCAGTGATTGGAAGGGATTCCGTTTTGTGATGGTTTGTAAGCATCACTAAAGGCTCACCTGTTAGATAGAATCATAGAATCCCTACAGTGCAGAAGGAAGCCATTCGGCCCATCGAGTCTGCACCGACCACAATCCCACCCAGGCCCTATCCCCATATATTCACCCTTGCTCGTCCCCCTGACACTAAGGGTCAATTGAGCACGGCCAATCCACCTAACTCGCACATCTTTGTACTGTGGGAGGAAACCGGAGCACCCGGAGGAAAGCCACGCAGACACAGGGAGAATGTGCAAACTCCACACAAGCCAGGAATCGAAACTGTGTCCCTGATGCTGTGAGGCAGCAGTCCTAACCACTGTGCCACCGTGCCGCCCCTGGAGTAATGCACAATTATCTCCCACTCCACCCTCAACATGTTGAACTCACCAACTTGCCGAGAGAAATGTCTCATCTAAAATTACCCTGTCATTTTCTCGAGGCTTGGGCACCTCACATATTGAGGAAGCAGCTGAATCTGTAATGGGAAGGCAATTCAGTCGACCATTCTGACAGGGTTTTTTTATTCGTTCATGGAATGTGGCTGTTGCTGGCTGGTCAACATTTATTGCCCATTACTGAGGGTATTTTAGAGTCAACCACATTGCTGTGGCTCTGGAGTCACATGTAGGCCAGACCAGGTAAGGATGGCAGATTTCCTTCCCTAAAGGACACTAGTGAACTAGATGGGTTTTTATGACAATCGACAATGATTTAATGGGCATTTTAAATTATTTTAATTAGTTTTAATGCCAGATTTTTATAGAGTTAAAATTTCGCTATCTGCCATGGTGGGATTCAAACCCAGGTCTCTAGAGCATTTCCCAGGGTCTCTGTGTTACGGGTCCAGCGACAATACCACTACACTACTTCCTCCCCAAATGACCAGAAAGGCCGCGTATCCTTGGAGTTGGTCTCGAGTCAAGCAGAAGCAAACAGCCCTTTCCCTCTATTACTGTGGCAAAATGCTTCTCGTATAGGAATGATTTTGATGAGAGTTTGAGGGCAGCAGATACATGGGAACACCACCACCTGCAAGTTCCCCTCCAAGCCATTCACAGTCCTGACTTAGAAATATATCGCTGTTCCTTCGCAGTCGCTGGATCAAAACCCTGAAATTCCCTCCCTAATGGCATTGTGGGTCAACCCACAGAACATGGACTGCAGCGATTCAAGAAGGCAGCTCACCACCACCTTCTCAAGGGGCAACTAGGGATGGGCAATAAATGCCAGCCAGCGATGCCCATGTCCCACGAATGAATTAAAAAAAAGTAATCCAGCATGCAGTAAATTCTGAGCACCAGACAGCTACTTTCAGCATTTTTGTTGTGTGCTTTTAGGTCAATTTGATGTTGTTCATCCAGCTAGTTTCCCCAGCAACGAAGGGGTAAAACTCCACCTCCAGCTTCTGGCCGCCTCTAAGAATACCCTTCATTGTAATCAGAGCAACACTGACATCTCATATTGTTCTCTCACTCCACCACAGTAATTAATCTGGTCATTGTTCGAGTCTTGACGCTGATGCTCCTGGGCACAAGCCTGTGGTGCTTGTTTGCATATTTATTTTCCAAGAGAGAGGGAAATAATTTGTCCAGACCTAGACACCACCACAGCCGTTGCTGGGGTAGAAGCTATCCCACACAAGTGGGAGGCTTTAATCTCCAGGCAACCTCAGCAGCCTGAGGCTAGACTTGGCTGTGGCACATGCCCAGTACAGGGTTTTAGAGGCCGTCAATAATTTTCATCCTTTTAGCTACAGGACCAGCAATGTTCCCTCGGCTTCCTTTCTCCCAGGGAGGATTTGCTGCAAGTGATCAGACATGGTAATTGTTCTCTCTGTTTAAAAAAAACACTTAAAATAGCAAATCATTCACACCAAAGTAGTTTGCACTGTAACAAAAACTGAGAATTACGGATGGTCTCTTAACTTTAATTGCTGAATATGTGAGGTATGTTTGTGGTAATATTATTAAGTTGTTGCTTGGATTTAATGCGACTTAATGAACTACAGGCAGGTAGAATTCACATTTGATTTAATTGTTGACTGATGCTTGTTATTTGTGCATATGTTTCCAGACTTAAATTTCTGTTCTATCACAACTTTATTTATTTATATATTTTTTAAAAATCAAGAATGCAAAGCTTCTAGACTGGATAACAAGTGTGGAAGAAATCTTTTCCTATTTGCAGCAAAAATTTGATTTGATTTATTGTTGTCACATATATTGGGATACAATGAAAAGCATTGCTTCTTGCGCTCTATACAGTCAAAGCATACCATTCATAGAGTACATCGCGGAGAAGGAAAGGAGAGGGTGAAGAATGTAGTGTTACAGTCATAACTAGGGTATAGAGAAAGATCAGCTTAATGTATGGTAAGTCCATTCAAAAGTCTGACAGCAGCAGAGAAGAAGCTGTTCTTTAGTCGGCTGGTACGTGACCTCAGACTTTTGTATCTTTTTCCTGATGGAAGAAGGTGGAAGAGAGAATGTCCGGGGTGCGTGGGGTCCTTAATTATGCTGGCTGCTTTGCTGAGGCAGCGGGAAGTGTAGACAGAGTCAATGGATGGGAGGCTGGTTTGCGTGATGGATTGGGCTACATTCACGACCTTTTGTAGTTCCTTGTGGTCTTGGGCAGAGCAGGATATGTGGTCTAACTATTTCTTGAATGAAATGTAGGAATAACTCTATGAATCCTTCTCCACTGAAATGTGTCTGGCCTGAGTAAAGGAGCTAGGAACACCCAGAAAATCATTGACTGGTACAAAGAAAGGATTGTAGGATGGATCCTTGTGTCCAGAACAAAGCCAAGGAGAAGCAGAAGTAATTGTGGATGCTGCGATTCAGGAAGTTGGGAATGAGAAGGAAGAAATTCCTGTGTTAGGGATAGAGCAGTGTATGGACAGCACCAGGAAAGGCAAAAGGAGAGTTGGAGGGAAATATAGGCATTATGGCTTAGAAATTTGATTGGTCAGTTATGAGCATTAAATGCAGCAATAATAATGGTAAATTAAATGTCCTTGGACTGTTTGGGCACAAAGTGCATACTTTATCTACACAATCCACAATATTCATAGAATGATAGAATCCCTACAGCGCAGAAGGAGACCACTCAGCCTCCAACAACAATCCCACCCAGGCCCTATCCCAAAATCCCATATATTTGCCCCCTAAGGGTCAACTTAGCATGTCCAATCAACCTTACCCTCATATTTCATCTTCTCCCCCCTTATTTCTTTTTTAGTTGTCCACTGATGGTTTTTAAAGGCTTCCCAATCCCCTGGTTTCCCTCTAATCTTGGCCACATTGTATGCTTTTTCTTTTGCTTTTGTGCTGTGTCTGACTTCCCTCGTCAGCCATAGTTGCCTCGTCCTCCCCGATCTTTCTCCGCACCCTATCTGTAACTGCAACATGACATTCTGCACCCACTCCTTTCCTTCTCCCCAATGTACTCTATGAACGGTATGCTTTGTCTGTATAGCACACAAGAAACAATACTTTTCACTGGATCCCAACACATGTGACAAATAATAAATCAAATCAAATTACCAAGGAAGGTGTCACTACAAGCAAGCAATCATGCTCAAGTAATACTTCCCCCAGCTGGACCCATTCTGGGTGAGCTCCGCGGCACAGCTCTGAGCGGGTATGCAGGTTTCTGGTCAGCTACTGGGTGCCTCCTCTGCCACCCTCTTCACCCAGTTGGCAATAAGGAGGGGAGGAGGAGTGTAGGCTTTAATGCCCAGCTGGCAGAACTCCATTATCGCTGCCATTTCACAATCCTTACCACCACCCTCAATGTCCACCATCCCATTGCTTTCCTGCAGCTGAACCTTATGGGTCTTGGCCCGACTTCAGCACAGAGATTACCAGCCACAAATCCAGAATTCTATCGGTAAGTAAGAGCAGAAATGATTATGAATCACCCTTAAGTGAGCCCTTTGTGCAAGGCTTGCAGTTCCTTTCCCTACCCTAGTGTTTATAAAATGTTCTTCCGCAGGAGTTATATATCCTTCCATTGAGGATGCTTCAGGTGCCTGTTGGTGGGGGGATGCTGTGTCGTCGAGTAGCTGTGGGTCTAGAGGGTTGGACTGTAAACTCCAACATCTTGGCGTGAGTGGGGTCAGCCAGCTGGCTGTGACACTAACACAGGGCACTGGAAGGAATATTGGCAGAGGAGCAGGCATAATGTCAACCTGAGAGAAGATGGCCTCTCCCTCCCTTGGGGCCAAGACACTGTACACTGTCCTGGCACACCGACGGGCCTGACAGCACAGAGTGCAAGACTCTTGTGACACTTCCTGAAGGCTGCTTGCCCCTTGTAACATTGCTTCCCCCAACCCCCAGGGCCTAGATGACAGAAGTGTGAGCTGTCAAACCTGTCCATCATGTTGAGACCCACGCTGATGGAGGTGACCGTTGTTGGAGCAGAATGATCTCCCTGCTTTGCTGATACGGGGGGGGTATCTGGACTCCACCATGCTATATGACATTGTACACACAACCTCTTTTTTTGACCTTCTGCCTGAACTAAATGATGTTCCCATCCTTTAGTGAGCCGCCATTGTGGCCTCCGACTGGATTTTGAAGTTTATTTATTCGTCACAAGTAGGCTTACATTAACCCCGCAATGAAGTTATTGTGAAAATCCCCCAGTCGCCACACTCCGGCGCCTGTTCGGGTACACTGAGGGAGAATTTAGCATGGCCAATGCACCTAACCAGCATGTCTTTCGGACTGTGGGAGGAAACCGGAGCACCCGGAGGAAACCCACGCAGGCACGGAGAGAACGTGCAGACTCCGCACAGACAGTGGCCCAAGCCTGAAATCGAACCCGGGTCGCTGGCGCTGTGAAGCAGCAGTGCTAACCACTGGGCCACCTATTTATACCCCTTCTTCTCAGTTATTACTTTTCCCATTCTGGCTGTCTGATACCACTGATGCCGTCCTTGGCTGCTTCCATCTTATGCTTTGTGACCTGTTTTTTTTTCCATGTGGAATTCCTTATGCTGCTTATATCAATAATTGATATATTTTCAGCACATTTGTGATGAACTCACTGTGAAGTTTAACCTGGGGCAATCAGCCAGGCAGTAAGTGAGATTACACATTCCCAATATGCTTTTCAAAAACTGTAAAGAGAAACAAACAGCATTTTGTTCATGAACTCCTCCCATTGCGACAGAAAGCTGCTGCCACACTCTCATTTCACTGCTACTATTTCATTGCTCTCTGGTCTATCCAACCATACTTTCTTGTTCCCTTAACAGTATTCCCACCAAATTGCTAACCACTCAATTTCCCTTCCTGGCCCTCATATTAGCTGATATTGTTCACTGTTCCCTCTCATCAGTATCTGCCCCACTATCTCACCTCCTTCATACCTGCCATCATTACCCTATCCTCAAAAAATACACATCTTTGACCCCTTTGTCCTTGCAAGCTACTGCCCCACCTCAAGCATCCCTTTCATTCCTTGAATTTGTGGTTGCCTCTCAAATTGGTGCTGACTTTTCACACGGCTCAGGTACGAGCCCTTTCAATTCTGTTTCTTCCCCTGCAACAGCACTCAAACGGCCTTCAACAGAGTTATAAATAACATCCATTGTGAATGTGATGGTGGTAAATGATCCCTCCTCATCCTTCTCAACCTGTCTGCAACTTTTGACTATACCATCTTTCTCCAATGTCAAACAGCTGGGTGGGACTGCACTGACTTGGCTCCATTCCTATCTATCCAGCCTGAGAATCACTTGCAATGGTTTCACTTCTCCCTTCAGACCTTTGGAGTCTCCCAAGGACAGCGGGCAGCACAGTGGCACAATGGTTAGCATTGCGCCAGGGACCTGGGTTCAATTCCAGCCTTGGGTGACTGTCTGAGTGAAGTTTGCACATTCTCCTCGTGCCTGCGTGGGTTTCCTCTGGGTGCTCCGGGTTCCTCCCACATTCCAAAGATGTGCAGGTTAGGTGAATTGGCCATGCTAAATTGCCCCTTAGTGTCAGGGGGATTTGCAGGGTAAATACATGGGGTTACAGGGATAGAGCCTGGGTGGGATTGTCTTCGATGCAGGCTCGATGGGCCGAATGGCCTCCTTCTGCAATGTAGCGATTCTACGATGACCTATCCACGGCAGCCTCCTGTTTCTCATCAATATACTTCCTCTTTGCCACATCATCCAAAAACATGTCGCATTCCATATGATCACTGACAGAACCCAGCTCTACATCATCATCCCCTCTCTCAACCTCGCCGCTACATCTGATTCATTGGGCTGCTTAACTAATATTCCTCATTGGATGAGCAGTAATTCCCTTTAGCTAGATATTGGGAAGACCAAAGCCATTGTCTTCTATCTTCACCACAGACTCTGTCCACTAACTACCAACTGGATGCCTGTCCCTGGTCACTATCTGAAGTTGAACCAGACCATTTGCAACTTTGATGTCCCATTTGACTCTGAGATGAGCTTCTGACCTTATATCCCTTCCATCATTAAGAATGCCAACTTCCATAACATCACCAATTTCCTCCCTTGCTTCAGCTCACCTGCTGCTGCAGCCCTCATCTAGTCCTTGCTCCCTCTAGACTTGACTATTCCATTGCTCTCCTAGCTGGTCTCCAAATCTTGCACCCTCTGTAACACTGAGCTAACACAAAATTCTGCTGCCTAACATAACTCATAATAAGTCTCAGTCAACCATCACCTGGGATCTTATTGACCTTAAGAAGTCTCACAACACCAGGTTAAAGTCCAACAGGTTTATTTGGTAGCAAAAGCCACTAGCTTTCGGAGCGCTGCTCCTTTGTCAGGTTGACTTACCTGATGAAGGAGCAGCGCTCCGAAAGCTAGTGGCTTTTGCTACCAAATAAACCTGTTGGACTTTAACCTGGTGTTGTGAGACTTCTTACTGTGTTTACCCCAGTCCAATGCCGGCATCTCCACATCATCTTATTGACCGATAGTGGCTCTTGGTCCAGCAATGTCTTCATTTTAAAATCTCAATCTTGTTCTCAAATCCATCCATGACCTTGCCCTGAGTTTAGTGCTGCCTCGCAGCGCCAGAGACTTGGGTTCGATTCCCGGCTTGGGTCACTGCCTGTGCGGAGTCTGCATGTTCTCCCCGTGTCTGCGTGGGTTTCCTCCGGGTGCTTCGGTTTCCTTCCCACACTCCGAGAGACGTGCTGGTTAGGTGCATTGACCATGTTAAATTCTCCCTCCGTGTACCAGTGTGTCAGAACAGGGTGCCAGAGAGTGGCGACTGGGGGATTTTCACAGTAACTTCATTGCAGTGTTAATGTAAGCCTAATAAATAAACTAAAATAATGACGTGCTGTCACTTGCTCCATTGGCCCATTAACATTGGATCAGACCATGCAGATCATCAGCCACGTTGTCAATGATATATGCAATGGCTATCTTAATGTGGTTAATCAGCAATAGACATCCAAAGTACTTAAAACTTTTTTATTTGGCATTTGTTCATTTTTTCTGCTCAATTTAGAGGGTGGTTTGCATTGGACATACCAGAGCAGTCCTTTAGTTCCTTAACCCTGATATCAAAACTGGCTGTGATTGAGAATTCCCTCCAGTCTTTTTTTCTCTATCTATCTCCTTTTTATCCATTTGTATGTCTCATTTTGTCTGTGTTCTTGGCTTTGAAATCATTCTCGACTTATCTCTCTTCTGCCTTGTGTGCATGAATGTCTCTCTCTCTGAATTCACTCATGTTCCTTGCTCCTGGGTTAAACAAAAAAATACGTAAAGATCCATTGCATTCGACAATGCACGCAGCTATTTGCCTTTGTGTGAATAATTAAGTTTCTTTATGGCACGGTGACTTTATTTGAATTGAATTCACTTATTTCTGGAAGGATGTGGATTGGTGGAGATTGTTGCAGCTGCCTGTCACTGGCATGTTTGCACAGGCTCTCTTTCGCAGGAAAATCTGGTTTGGCAGCGGTGCTGTTAACAGAGGATTCCATTTACACATGGAAAGAAAGGATTGTACCTGCGACAAGAAGAGCTACTATTCCAAACTCGCGTAGTCGGATGGAAGACAGTTCAAGAGAGAGAGGTGTGCAAAGATAAGAACAGAAAGAGATAAAGACCGAGAGGCAGACACTCACATGCACTGCAAAACCGAAAAAGGAAGGCAGACACAGACAAAAAGGGATACACGCACACACGCATGTGCACACACACATGCACACACACATGCAACAAACAGGCAGCACGGTGGCACAACGGTTAGCACTACGGCCTCATAGCATCAGGGACCTGGATTCAATTCCCGGCTTGGGTCACTGTCTGTGCGGAGTCTGCACGTTCTCCCCGTGTTTGCGTGGGATTCCTAGACGTGCTGGTTAGGTGCATTGGCCGTGCTAAATTCTCCCTCAGTGTACCCAGACAGGCGCCAGAGTGTGGTGACTAGGGGATTTTACAGTAACTTCATTGCAGTGTTAATGTAAGCCTACTTGCGATTAATAAATTTTTAGAAATAAACTTTAACACACACACGCACACACAGACAGGAAAGTACATAGCTGTCTTGAAAAGACAAATGAAGCAAAATGGCCAGAACAAGACAGAGACAAGGCAAGAGTGATAGACACAGGTGAACAAACAGATTGGAAATCAAGAACAAAGAGCCATGGCAACATGAGGTTAGAAAAGCTGGAGGGTTTTGGAGAGATACATGTATATGTAACGATTGAAGTGAGGAAGTCGAGGGAGAGGTATTAAAGTTTATTTATTAGTCACAAGTAAGGCTTACATTAACACTGCAATGAAGTTACTGTGAAATTCCCCAAATCGCCACAGTCTGGCGCCTGTTCGGGTCAATGCACCCTAACCAATATTGTTATTATTAACCAATCTAACCTAATATTAGCTCAAAGAGACAAAGGCTGAAAGTGTTCTGACCAGGTAGGGAGGAATGAGCTGGCTCCTCTTTATTCCTCAGTTGGTTGTAATAAAGGTTTGTTTACAATTCTTTCCCCATGGATACCGTTTCCCAATCCAAATGTATTTGCTTTTTATAAGGAGTCAGTTTATCCAGGCTTTCTCGGGTCAAACAGCACGTTTATGGGTGGAATTTTCCAGCTGTTCACACTGGTGGGATTTTCTTGTCCCGCTGCAGTGATGATGTGGAGATGCCGGCGTTGGACTGGGGTAAACACAGTAAGAAGTCTCACAACACCAGGTTAAAGTCCAACAGGTTTATTTGATAGCATAAGCTTTCGGAGTGTCGCTCACCTGAAGAAGGAGCAGTGCTCCGAAAGCTCATGCTACCTATTAGTTACTAAAATCTGAGGAAAAATAATAGATGGCACACACGTGCACATACACACACTTGAACACAGAATATACAAGTCATCCATGGCTTGTCCGTGAGGCATTAATGGTGGTACATTGTGGCCATTAAGTTTGATGACTCTGTTGGAACTTTGGAGCCGTTCTTGTCAGTTTTGCAATGTGTTGGGGACACTTGCAACTTGTCTCCAGATGACTTGGTCATCTCTGCAGGCCTAACTGAACCGGTTGCCCTGTTTCTTCCTGCTTGCTGCCTGCCTCTGCTAAAACACAGCTGCATCCAGCAAGAGAGAGGGATGTCCTTTTTGCTTCTTTGTTCTTCTGCTCTTTCCAAAATACTGGTCTCCAGCCATTTTTAACACATTTTCCCTGTGTATTCCCAGATGGGCGGCATGGTGGCACAGTGGTTAGCACTGCTGCCTCACAGCATCAGGGACCTGAGTTTGATTCCCAGCTTGGGTCACTGTCTGTGTGGAGTCTGCACGTTCTCCCTGCGTCTGTGTGGGTTTCCTCCGGGTGCTCCGGTTTCCTCCTACAGTCTGAACGATGTGCTGGTTAGGGGTATTGGCCGTGCTAAATTCTCCCTCAGTGTACCCGAACAGGCGCCGGAGTGTGGCAACTGGGGGATTTTCACAGTAACGTCATTGCAGTGTTAATGTAAGCCTACTTGTGACTCTAATAAATAAGCTTTCCTTTAAGCCAGGGGGCTGGGAGTGAAATCGATATGTCTTGCATCCACAATCCTTTTGGATTTTATCTCAGAACGTTTTATGACACATTCTGAGCTATAAATCAATGGGAGATTTATTTTTGGATTTCTGATGAGATGTAGGAAACAGTCCATTGTCTCCACAAAGACAGGAGATTAAAATCCAGCCTTTTCCATTTTCCATTCCTGTCTTTCAAATGTCTCTGTTTGACGTGGGCTGTGATGTCTCTTCAGCTGTGAGATTCCATGATCTCAGGACAGATCTGTCAGTGTAATCCACAAAGGAAATTTCCAGAAAGTGGTCCCTTTACAGTATCAGCCATCTTTTGATCAGTGACTTCAATTCATTAAAAACACAGGACTTCCTTAAAAAGTTCGATATGCCCATAGGTAGTTGGTGAAGCTGGAGTCCACTTTCGTGACAAAAGTAAATGTGGGAGACAGAGGAAAGTGGAAATTATTGGGCACTAACTGTTGAACGAGGACTAGGGACAAAAAAATTATCGTTGGATCCTTTGCAGTAAACTGTGTCACAATGAGCGTTGTTTGCAGTTTTGGACCAGGCTTTGGTATTTGTTATTATATATTTAAAAAATGGATTATTCACCCACAGGAGTCAAATTAGATTTGAAAATTTACAGAGAGTGGTAAATGCATACATGTAGTCCCGTGTTGCAGCTTCACCAAGTAGGCACCTCATTTTAGGTATGCATGATGCTGCTCCTGACATGTTTTAGCAGAGTACTCATTGTTACATATGTTGGGGCATGCCCCTTTAAGAGAACGGGTCAGGTAACTCAAGACTCAAGCTCCCACCCTGGGTGGAGCTTACCTAGTCAGTCTTGTGCTGACTGTGCCAGGATAAAGACATGTTAATAAACAGTTCCTGTAGTTTACTACCACTGACCTCGTGGTCTTTTATTAGTCTCAATATCAGACCTCACACATAATACTTATATAACCATGGTTGGTCCTCTGGGTTGGTGGTACTGGCAGAGTAAGGAATATGCGAGGTCATGAGGTTGCTGGTGGTTTGCAGCTTTTCATGGGTGCCTAGTTAGAGCTGCAGGATCTGTTCTGAATCTATCCCATTTAGAATGTTGGAGGTGTCACTCCACACAATGCAGTGTGTCCTCATTGTGGAGTGGAGGCTTTGTCTCTCCCAGGGCTGTGCAGTTGTCACTCCTGCCAATATGGACATGGACAGTTATGAATATTGGTAAGGACGAGATCAAGCAGGTCATTCCCTCTTGGTTATTTCACCATCCGCTGCAGCATCAGTCTGGCAACTATGTCCTCTATGGCCAGATCGGTGGGTGTCGGTGCTACTGAGCTTTTCTTGCTGATGGTCATTTAAGACCCCATCCAGAATACACTCCATGTCCTTTCTACTCTCAGTACTTTATCCAATCAGTGGTCAGCACAGAGAAGCACTTTTGTCATCAGCTGAGCGAGGGTGGTAGGACCGAGAGAAGAAACTTTCCTTGTCCACATCTGACCTGATGCTATGGGGAAATGGGGATGTACAGGTAATGTCACAGGATGAATATTCCAGAGACCCAAGCTAATGCCCTTGGGGCATGGGTTCAAATCCCATCATGGCAGCGAGTGGAATTTAAATTCAATTAATAATTCTTGAATATGAAGCTAGTCTCAATAATGATGACCACAACTGTTATTGTTTGGTGTAATGGAATTCATTAATGTCCTTCAGGGAGGGAAATCTGCCACACTTACCTGGTCTGGTCTACATTTGACTCCTGACCCTCAGCACTGTTAAGAGCTCTTAACTGCCCACTGAAGTGACCTCACAAGCCACTCAGTTCAAAGGCAATTAGGGGCAGGCGTCAAATGCTGGACTTGTCAGTGATCCCATGGAAGAATTTTTAAAAACCCGATGCAATGGGACATCATGGCATCCAGAGAATTCCCAGAGCCACTCCTAACTCATTGTATAACACTGTGCTGCCGTCTCTGCTGGGTCTGTCCTGCTGGTGGGATAAATTCCAGCCGGTGGAATAGGACATATTCCTGCCGTGGGATAGGACATATTCAAGGATGGTGATGGGGGATTCTGGGAAGTTGCATGTAAGGTTTGATTTGGTGACAGTGGCCGGGATTTTTCGCTCCTGTTTGCACTGGGCAGGTTCAGCGATGGGAGTGGAAAATATCGCCAGGAGGTCAAAGTTGTGTTTCACGTTGACATAAAGGCGGGAAGCGATTGCCCCTCCCCCGGTCAGTGGTGGGGGGGCATTTCCTGATGTTCAGCGTCAGGAACCTCACTGTAATAAATTAACATATCATTATCAGGCCAGAACACTGGAATCGTACTCTCATGTCAAACAGTGCGCACGACAATGTAATGTCAGAACGGTGTGAAGCACAACACCTGGTGAGCAATACTCACAGGGGAGCTCAGAGGTGAGCACAGCGCTCAGGGGGAAGAGGGTTCTGCCAGGGGTGTCAACTTGATGCCAGGGGCTGCACCCTGGTGAAGATTGTTTCCTGGTTTGCTGGCCGAGCTCTGGGGTGGCCTTTAGAAATGGCACCTGGATCATCGTGTGGCATGACGGACAAATCAGAGTCCGCCCTGCCAGCGACACATCGTGAAACTCCTGCCTCCAATTTGCTTTCCTCTAAGTGCTGCACTATATGTGGAAAAAAGCCATCATTGCCAGCGGCGGGCTCAATGCCACTTTCCCCGCCCGACGTCAGCCTTTGCCGAAACTGGGGACAATCTCGCCCTGTCACTCTGTTAAGCTCTTGCTTGACTATTCTGTGGGACAACTCTGCCAAACGTTGCACAAGTCTCCAGATTTTAGTGAGGAGGACATCACAGGGTCGACTGTGCCTTTACTGTTTCTGGTACCCAGGTCAATGCCGGATGACTTGTTAGTTTTATTATTCTTCAACCTCTCTGTAACACCTTTTTACAACTGAGTGGCTTGATAGCCCATTTCAGCAGGTGGTTAAAAGGCGACCATTTTGCTCTGGGCCTGAAGTCACATGTAGGCCATTCTGGCTAAGGACGGCAGATTTCCTTCCCTAAAGGGTATTAGTGAACCAGATGGGTTGTTGTGACATCCCAGGAGTTTCATAATCACCATTATTGAAACTAAATTTTTACTGGTGCATTTGTAGACTCCTTTTGAACTGAGTAGATTATATATTTTAGATGAAAATATCACAATGGGCATATGATGTGCCAGTATCCAGCTATCGGTATAATACACAAATTGAAAAATCTATCTTGGATAGTAAGGGTCCTGGGATTTTACAAGACCAATTACATTGGTTTTGTGCTCCTGAATTGGGACTGGGACTTTGACAATTCTCTACAATACTGGTCCCATCAGAATTTCAATCACAGTGGTCTCTAGAGCAGATCTTGTGTAAAATACAAATACTGTTCTGGGGACGCTTGGAGTTAGAATACATCATTTCAGTGAGGCTGGCTTCCAAACCCACCTGGGTGAGACTGGGCAAAGGAAAGAGAGTGTGCTAGCTCGCCATTGCAGAGAAACTTGAAGAAGGTATGTTGTGCCTGTTATACAGAGAGGGAGTGATGCCACAACTACAGAAAGGAGTTGTGAGTGGTTCAATAATCTGACAAAAACAGTCAAGGTAACGCATGAGCCAATCTTCCCTTTCTCCGACACACTCCGCAGAGTCTAAAATGAATGGCTCAACAAATAACTCACACTATAGGAGAGAACTAATGGGATCTTGGCAAATGTGTCGTTATCTCTGCCATGTGTAATTATTTACACACACAACATTTCACCCTCTTGCTTTACTTTAACAGGGTGAAGCAAGCAGATCACTTATATCCACTATCCATGCTATTTGCGGGACATTTCTTAATTGCTTAACTTCACCTGCTTTGTTTAGTCTTGTCGCAGAAGAAACTTATTGTGTACCAGGGAAAGCCCTGAGATTCAAGAGCTTGCCCTCTGAGGAGCCAACCATGGAGTTGCTGAGATAACACTCTGCTCCAACCACGAGAGGTGGCAAGGCTGATGACGCAGTACTGTGGTGCCAGGCAAATGAACCCGTGCTGTCGGTGTCACCTTGCATCGAGAACCAGCCAACTGAGCTAACCGACTCCATACCGGACGTTCCTGTATCAGCTGAGGTTACTCATGAAGACTTCACCTTCTCAACCTTGTCCCTCGCTTGAGGTGTGGTGCCCCTCAGGTTAAATCACCACTAGTCAGCTCTCCCCCCCCTTAAAGGGGAGAGCAGCCTATGGTCATCAGGGACTAGGGCGACTTTACCTTTACCTGTCAGGCAAATGGGACATAAAATGAGCAAAAGTGGCTTTCACCCCATGTGTCAAGCCACAAGAAATAAAGTGAACACAGTTTAGCCCCAGAAACGAGGTGAATAACTTCGAATTTCAGGGCGGAGGTATCTAACTCTGGGTAGCCCTATTCTTTTCCAATCCTGATGATCATTCTTATCTTCCTCTGATTTCACCTCTTGCCCACTCAAGACACTCACTGGTCCTGATCTCTAGAGGCTGACTTCAGTATGCCAAAAACAGAGAGGGGGAAAAGCATCAAAGTGGGCCAGTCCATTGATGCTGATACCCTGGCAACTTGCACATTGAGTCTGTAAAGTCTGAGCCTGAGTGGTCTGAGTCTGCTGACCACTTGGGCAATGGCCACGACATTTTTAAACACTTGTATCTTTCCCAATCCTCCATGTTACACAAAAATATTACTAGTGTCTGCCAGCCCAGGCGTGCACCCACCCTCCTCAGCCTTGCACTACCCACCCCCATCCGAAAGCCCTATCTGCAGCTACGGCCACCATCCTGTCTGGCTGGACACCCCTGTGGGCAAAATACTGACCCCACAAAAGTTAATATCTAAACAGTAATTTCTTTGCACGACGGGTCTCTGTGGTTTCCCGGCTGTACGTGGCCATTCTCAGTCTTGTGGCGCAGTGGGCAGCATCCCTGCCTCTGAGCCAGAAGCTCAGGGTTCAAGTCCCACCCCAGGACTTGATGGCCAAGGAAGGTGCATTCATAATGTGGCCAAAACAGTTGAAAGTCCACCTGCAAATCCTTCTCAATGTACCCGTAGCTGGCGGTGAAAGCAAGAGGGATTCCTGGTCAGCCACGCTTGACGTGGAGTGGTGCGCCTCAAGCTATAAGTCCTTGGCAACAGACTAGCAACCTGTTCCAGGAATAACTAGCTGTGGAAACAGACAAAAGTCTGCTTTAATGCACCACTAGGTGCAGGAAGAGAATTGGGATTGGAATGATTGAGCTTAGACAGTGAATATCAGGGTGCCACAGTGGTTAGCACTGCTGCCTCACAGCGCCAGGGACCCAGGTTCGATTCCCGGCTTGGGTCACTGTCTGTGTGGAGTCTGCACGTTTTCCCCGTGTCTGCGTGGGTTTCCTCCGGGTGCTCCGATTTCCTCTCACAGTCCGAAAGACGTGCTGGTTAGGTGCTATGCTAAATTCTCCCTCAGTGACCCCGAACAGGGGCCGGAGTGTGGTGACGAGGAGATTTTCACAGTAACTTATCATAGAATCTCTACAATGCAGGAGGAGGCCATTCGGCCCATCGAGTCCGCACCGACAACAATCCCACCCAGGCCCTATCCCCGTAACCCCACATATTTACCCTGCTCATCCCCCTCACACTGAGGGGCAATTTAGCATGGCAAGTCCACCTAACCTGCACATCTTTGGACTGTGGGAGGAAACCCACGCAGACGCGGGGAGAATGTGCAAACTCCACACAGACAGTGCCCCAAGCTGGGAATCAAACCAGGGTCCCTGGCGCTGTGAGGCAACAGTGCTAACCACAGTGCCACCGTGCCTTCACCGTAACTTCTTTGCATGTTAATGTAAACCTACTTGTGACACTAATAAACTTACTTGTGGGCTATTTGACTGATAAGTAGCACAAATATCCTTTATTCTCCTCTCTCCCTTTCATCTCTAACCTTCCCCTCTCCATATGCCTGATTCCAGTGGGAAAATCCTACTTGATTTTGTTTTTCCCTCAGATAAAGTAATTGGGCTAAATTTATATAAAAAAATAACAGATTAGCGGCCTGGTGGCCAAAGCCAGGACTTTGCCCATGTGTTTGGGCTGAGAGTGGAATGGATAGAGTGGGTTAATATTTATTCCCCTGGGATTACAGAGTGTGTGAGTTACTGGGAACATTCCCCACTCTGAGAGGCTGCGAACAGTGTGAACTCGGCGCTGAGCCAAAGTACACATTATTTGTCCAGCTACTCCAGAGGCTCTGCCTCCCTAAACCCTGCCCATCCCTCTCCCAATTGTCCCCCTCTGAACACCTTCGCCTAAGATTGCGGATCAGTCTGCTTCTCTGAATGACCTGACCTGTCACGGGAGCGAAGTTCAAAAGTTAAAAGGCGAGTGCTGATTTGCATAAACTAACCTGTTCTTGGGAGTGTTCTCCCACCCCACCAAATGCGCAACCGGTTTTGAATGTGGACTGAGTGTGGGAAAGTTTCCCCCCTCCCAAAAAGAGAGCCTCTCCCTCTTTGTGTTCTGATGTTCGGTATTTGGTCATTCCGACTTTAAGGACCGCGCAGCAGCCACAGAACATTTCTGCTGGGGATTAGTTTGCAGAACCGATCCACATCCAGAACTGTACTGAGCAACAAAACAGGTATGGACTCGTCCAGGAGGCTGGGTGAAGACAATGCCCCCATTCCGGTTTCTTTACACACAGAGTCTTTAAAGGGAATTCGGGCCACCGTCGACAATATTGGCCAGTGTATAGTAGTTGTTCTGAAGAAGGATCGTTCAGACTCCAAACGTTAACTCTGTTTTTTCACAGACGTTGCCGGAGTTGATCCAGCATTTTCTGTTTATTTTTTTGAATTTCGGATTCCCACAGTATGTTGCTTGGTGCACACTTGTATCCACTGGCTTGTGAAAGGGAGATTCATTATAATCTGTAAAATCACCAGTGGCTATCTATCTCCCTCTTTCACCGTGTATTTTGTTTATTATCTTGTATTCAACAAGATAATAAGAAAGGAGGGTATTAGCTATGCCATGATGTAGAGATGCCGGCGTTGGACTGGGGTGGGCACAGTAAGAAGTCTCACAACACCCGGTTAAAGTCCAACAGGTTTATTTGGAATCATGAGCTTTTGGAGCACATTTTTGGACTGTGGGAGAAAACCCACGCAGACATGGGGAGAAAGTGCAAACTCCACACAGACAGTGACCTGAGGCCAGAATTGAACCTGGGTCCCTGGCACTATGAGGCAGTAGTGCTAAGCACTGTGCCACCCAGAGATCAGGGGAAGCTTGGATAAGGTCACAAATGTGCAGTATTGGCTCTCGGGTATGCTCTCTTAGTTTCCTTGTATATTGCCATGGTTACTGTGGGAAGGTTAGAGGCACTGACATTACAGGTAGATAGTAGCCACACACCTGCATTTATGACTTGTAAACCTGTATCGATGGTAGTGCAGATCTGAACAAGAACACACAATAGGGGGTAAGTGATGGTATGGTGGCATTGTCACTGGACTCGTAATCCAGAGACCCAAGGAAATCTAGGGACCCAAGTTCGAATCCCACCATGGCAGATGGTGAAATTTGAATTCAATAAAAATCTGGAATTAAAATTAATGATGTATATTGTTGTAAAAACCCTCCATGTGATTCCAGATCCACAGAAATATGGTTGACACTTAAATGCCTAGAAAGCCACTCAAGTGTTTGATTCCTGGATTGGGTCACTGTCTGTGTGGAGTCTGCATGTTCTCCCCATGTCTGCATGGGTTTCCTCCGGGTGCTCCAGTTTCCTCCCACAGTCTGAAAGACATGCTGGTTAGGTACATTGGCCATACTAAATTCTCCCTCAGTGTACCCGAACAGGCGCCTGAGTGTAGCGACAAGGGGATTTTCACAATAACTTCATTGCAGTGTTAATGTAAACCTACTTGTGACACTAATAATAAATAAACAAACAGTTCAAGGGCAATTAGGGATGAGCAACGTGGTCTAGCCGGCCATGTCCACATCCCATTGTAAAATGTATCGTGATTGTGGGCCACCTTAAAGCTCGGTGGGTTTTTTGGTAAGGAAATTTTAGACTTGTATCTACTGATTCAGTTCTCTATAACAGTCTGCGTTATTCTAGGCGGGTTGTAAGGCACATTGTCAATGTTGTTTAATTGTGCGGTTTGACACATGATTTGGGTAAACAGCTTGGGCTTAATATTTTAATTTTGCATCTCCTTCCCTATTCCCTGTTAAAAGAACTTGTCACATTTTCTTCTGATCCATTTAACTAAGGCAACGTTTTTAAATATCTCAACAAATGTAAAGATGGCACAAACAATTTCTACTTTCTTTTCTCTATTTTTAGAGTCCCATTGTGCAGAAATATAACAATCTTTCCTTTAACCCCATCCCTACCACCAAGTTTACAAATCATCCCCAAAATAATTGAAGTATTATACCTTATTTGATACATCCCATCAGCATTTGGAGAGTCAATTAACAATTGATTTGATTTATTATTGTCACATGCATTGGGATACAGTATAGTATTGTATTGGGATGCAGTATTGTTTCTTGCATGCTATGCAGATAAAACATACCGTTCATCGAGAAGGAAAGGAGAGAGTGCTGAATGTAAAAGTTAAAGTTTATTTATTAGTTACAAGTAGGCTTATATTCACAGTCACTGTGAAAATCCTCTAGTCACCACACTCTGGCGCCTGTTCAGGTACACTGGGGGAGAATTTAGCATGGCCAATTTACTTAACCTGCATATCTTTGGAGTGTGGGAGGAAACCGGAGCATCCAGAGGAAACCCACGCAGACACAGGGAGAATGTGCAAAGTCCACACAGACAATGACCCTGGGAAGCGAACCCAGGTCCCTGGCACTGTGAGGCAACAGTGCTAACCACTGTGCCACCTGCAAATGTTACAGTCATAGCTAGGGTGTAGAGAATTATCAACTTAATACGAGGTAACAGCCATTGTGTACAGTTTAGCAACATGTTAATTGTAACTGTTCAGGTATCTGACAGTGAGACTGAAGTGGAACGCAATCCAGATTCTCAAAACCTTCCTTTTCCACAAGAAGGTAGACTGATAATGGAATATTTAATCCATCCAACTTGAATTGTCACTTGGGTCTGGCGGCTGGGATCCTACTGAACCAGTACAATTCTCTCTGTTTTGACACTGTACCGCTCCATTCCCTATTGCATGATGAATCTGTAGTTTCCATTATAAATCAAATCCATAGTCCTGGGTGGTAGTCTATTCCATGAATTAATAGCCGTCTAATCCTATGGCTCAGTGGTAGGGGGAATTGGAGTTGTGATTACAATCAGATCAGCCATGATCTTATTGAATGGCAGAGAAGGCTTGAGGGGCCGAGAGGCTTACTCTTGTTCCTAATTAGTATGTATGTGTGTGTATGTTTATATGTACAGTATAGTGTACAGTTCTGGTCATCACATTACAGGAAGGACATAATTGCTCTGGAGAGAGTGCAGAGGATATTTACAAGAATGTTGCCAGGGCTTCAAAATTGCAGCTGTGAGGAGAGATTGGACAGGCTCGGGCTGTTTTCATTGGAACACAAGAGGGTGAGGGATGACCTAATTGAGGTGTACGAAATTATGAGCGGTCTAGATAGAGTAGGCAGGAAAGACTTGTTTCCCCCAGGTTGAGGGATCAATTACCAAAAAGCATAGATCAAAGGTGATGGGTAGAAGGATTCTGCTTGGAGAGAAGGAGGCTAAGAGGAGATGTTCAAGATCATGAGGGGGCTGGTCAGGGTCGATAGGGAGAAACTGCTCCCTCTCGTTAAAGGATCAAGAACAAAAGGGCACAGATTTAAAGTGATTTGCAAAAGAAGCAAATGTGATGTGAGAAAAAAACACTTTTTCAACAGTGAGTGTCTGGAATGCACTGCCTGGAAGTGTGGTGGAGGCAGGTTCAATTGAGACATTCAAGAGTGCGTTAGATGATTATTTGAATAGAAACAATGTGCAAGGGTGCGGGGAAAAGGCAGGGGAATGACACTAAGTCATGATGCTGATTTGGAGAGCCGGCACAGACACAATGGGCCAAATGGCCTCCTTCTGCACCGTAACGATTTTGTGATTGGAGGGTACATGAGGAAAAACCGTTTCACCCAGAGGATAGTAGGAATCTGGAATTCATTGCCCAAGTTAGTTATTGAGGCTGAAATTCTCAACTCGTTTAAAAGGTACCTGGATCTGCACGACGGTGCTGTAAATTGCAAGGCTATGGACCGGATGCTGGAAAGTGGGATTAAAATGAGCGGCGAGTTTCTTTTTTGGCCACTGCATGGCCTCTTTCTGCACCGTAACATTTATGGTTCTATTGCTTGTAGGTGGGGAGTGAGGAGGAATGTCTTTCCAGAGAGATTGGTTGAAGTTTTGCTACATGGCTGATGCTAAGGCCATTGCAACTGTAATGTCCTCTGGCGCGACAAACAAGCCTCTGTGATCTCTGCACTCCTTCAATTCTGGCCTCTAAATTTTAACTGGTCGGGACGGCACGGTAGCACAGTGGTTAGCACTGCTGCTTCACAGCTCCAGGGACCTGGGTTCGATTCCCGGCTCGGGTCACTGTCTGTGTGGAGTTTGCACATTCTCCTCGTGTCTGCGTGGGTTTCCTCCGGGTGCTCCGGTTTCCTCCCACAGTCCAAAGATGTGCGGGTTAGGTTGATTGGCCATGCTAAAAATTGCCCTTAGTGTCCTGAGATGCCTAGGTTGGAGTGATTCGTGGGTGGATATGGGGGTAGGGCCTGGGTGGGATTGTGGTCGGTGCAGACTCGATGGGCCAAATGGCCTCTTTCTGTACTGTAGGGTTTCTATGATTTCTATGATTTCTATGGTCCACCATTGACAGCCATGCCTTCAGCAGTATAGGTAGTAAGCACTGGAAAGTTTTCCTTAAACCAGCTACCACTCTCTCTCTCTTTATTCCTTCAAGAGAGATCTAAAAACCTACCTCTTTGACCATGTTTTTAATCATCTGTTCTCATATTTCCTTGGGTGACTCAGTGTGAAACTTTGATAGCACTCTTGCACAGTGCCTTGGAATAATTTATTTAAATAAAGGCACAATATAAATGTAACTGTTTTTGTTGAGGAAAAAGTTGGCTAAATATTTGAAACATAAGAATGTTCAGAACCATGGATAATGCAAGGCAGTGTGTTTTAGTTTATGATTGTTCCAGCAAAGATCTGGTACTAATGAAATACAGTAAGAAGTCTCACAACACCAGGTTAAAGTCCAACAGGTTTATTTGGTAGCACAAGCCACAAGCTTTCGGAGCACTGCCCCTTCATCAGGGAGTTGTGTTCACAAACAGGGCATATAAAGACACAAACTCAATTTACAAGATAATAGTTGGAATGCGAGTCTTTGGCATACCAACCATTATCTTCTAAATTGAGTCTGTATGTGCCATGTTTGTGAACACAACTCCCACTCACCTGATGAAGGGGCAGTGTTCCAAAAGCTTGTGGTTTGTGCTACCAAATAAACCTGTTGGACTTTAACCTGGTGTTGTGAGACTTCTTACTGTGTTTACCCCAGTCCAACGTCGGCATCTCCACATCATGACTAATAAAATGGTCAGAACAGCCTTGACTTGGCTGAAAATCTCTGATTTAAACTTTAGAACCATAGAATCCCTACAGTGCAGAAAGAATCTGCACCAACTATCTGGAAGAGCATCCCACCCAGACCCTCATCTCAGAACAAAGAACAAAGAAAATTACAGCACAGGAACAGGCCCTTCAGCCCTCCAAGCCTGCACCGACCATGCTGCCCGACTTAACTAAAACCGCCTACTCTTCCGGGGACCATATCCCTCTATTCCCATCTCATTCATGTACTTGTCAAGACACCCCTTAAAAGTCACTACCATATCCGCTTCCACTACCTCCCCCGGCAACGAGTTCCAGGCACCCGCCACTCTCTGTGTAAAAAATCTGCCTTGTACATCTCTTTACAATCTTGCCCCTCACACCTCAAGCCTATGCCTCCTAGTAATTGACTCTTGCACCCTGGGAAAAAGCTTCTGACTATCCACTCTGTCCATACCTCTCATAATCTTGTAGACTTCTATCAGGTCTCCCCTCAACCTCCGTCGCTCCAGTGAGAACAAACCAAGTTTCTCCAACCTCTCCTCATAGCTAATGCCCTCCATAACAGGCAACATCCTGGTAAATCTTTTCTGTACCCTCTCCAAAGCCTCCACATCCTTCTGGTAGTGTGGTGACCAGAATTGAACACTATATTCCAAGTGCGGCCTAACTAAGGTTCTATAAAGCTGCAACATGACTTACAATTTTTAAACTCAATACCCCGGCCAATGAAAGTAAGCATGCTGTATGCCTTCTTGACTACCTTCTCCACCTGCATTGCCACTTTCAGTGACCTGTGTACCTGTACACCCAGATCCCTTTGCCTATCAATACTCTTAAGGTTTCTGCCTCCTCCCTATTCCCGTAACCCCATGCATTTACCATGGCTAATCCACCTAATCTACACATCTTTGGACACTAAGGGGAAATTTAGCATGGCCAATCCGCCTAACCTGCTCATCTTTGAACTGTGTGAGGAAACCAGAGCACCCGGAGAAAACCCATGCAGGCACGGGGAGAGTGTGCAGATTCCACACAGTCACCCAAGAGGCAACAGTGCTAACCAATGTGCCACAGTGGTTCAGTGCAGTGGGGGTACTCCTCTAAGTAAGTTGACAAATGCCAAATATAAGGAACCTTATCTTCTATTTGACACATTGGCGAGAATTCTCTCATCCTATCCGCCACAGGAATTGTAGCGGGCGGGTGGCGGACCATATAAAGGTCCATTGACCTTGGGTGGGATTCTCTGGTTTTGCGGTCGGAGAATCCTACTCATTATATCTGATTGGAATTGCTTGATGTTGAACTGGACCCTGATGGTGGAAGTATATTTATTTGAGAACCAAAAACTATTTTTGTGAACTTGTGTGTTTCTTGTTCTAAGGTTCGGAAGAAAAATTCCTCTGAAAAGCATTCAGTGGTGTTGGCGTTTACAGAATAAGCCAGCGCTTATCGAAGAAGGATATATCCATGGACCCACAAGTTAACTTAGCTCAGGAAGGTGGAAGATTTAACACTGAAGGAGAGGCAGCTACATTGAGCAAGGTAAATCAAAGGATCTGTTATTTGGGAAGATTTTGCCTGTCTTTGCTTGGTTACACTTGAACAAACTCAGCACAATCAAACCCAAACTGAGCTGGATGCGAGATGTTTATTTCAGAACAGCTCAAAAAAGTACTTTGTCACTTTGGAAGAAAAATCAAATGATATCTAGGTGCACATGAATCTTCAGATAAATCTAATATATGTTTCACCAAGTTCAATGAGCTGTATAATCTTTACACTTGGCTTGTATTTGATGAATTTCTGAATGTACAAGTTTGTGTTTTGGGATTGGTCATTCTGCCCCCATGTAACAATTTGAACAGTTCCTTTTAATCCTATGGTTCCAGCTACAATAGACATAATTGCAAAGTTTTCTTCTGATCTGGAGTGAGCCGGGCCAGAAATGATTTTATAAACCTTCTCTATCACATTGCTGGCTTCTGCAGTTTCCTTTCCTGCTTTCATGTCCCAAGTTACAAAAGAATACCTGATGTTTACGCATAGGGCCAAGCCTTCTAGGTCCTTGCTCATGTTTAGGGGGTGCAGAGGAGATTCACTAAGTGAATTTCACTAAGAGGAGATTCCGGAGTTGAGAGGGTTGGCTTATGAGGAGAGACTGAGTAGACTGGGACTATGCTCATTGGAATTCAGAAGAATGAGGAGAGATCTTATAGAAACATATAAGATTATGAAGGGAATAGATAAGATAGAAGCAGAGAAGTTGTTTCCAATGGCGGGTGAAATTAGAACTAGAGAGCGTGGCCTCAAAATAAGGAGGAGCAGATTTAGGACTGAGTTGAGGAGGAACTTCTTCACACAAAGGGTTGTGAATCTGTGGAATTCCCTGCCCAGTGAAGCAGTTGAGGCTACCTCATTGAATGTTTTTAAGGCAAGGATGGATACATTTTTGAACAGTAAAGGAATTAAGGGTTATGGTGAGTGGGGCAGGTAAGTGGAGCTGAGTCCACAAAACGATCAGCCATGATCTTATTGAATGGCGGAGCAGGCTCAAGGGGCCAGATGTTTTTATGTTTATACGAACCCCCTTTCACTCCTCTTTGGCTAACCCCATCAACATATCCTTGGGGGCAGCACGGTGGCATAGTGGTTAGCACTGCTCCTTCACAGCAAGAAGTCTCACAGCGCCAGGGACGCAGGTTCGATTCCCAACTTGGGTCACTGGCAGTGTGGAGTTTGCACATTCTCCCCGTGTCTGTGTGGGTTTCCTTCGGGTGCTCCGGTTTCTCCCACAGTCCAAAAGAAGCACTGGTTGGCTATGCTAAATTCTCCTCAGTGTACCCAAATGGGTGCTGGAGTGTGGCGACTAGGGAATTTTCACAGTAACTTCATTGCAGTGTTAATGTGAGCCTACTTGTGACACTAATAAATAAACTTAAACTTCTATTCCTTTTCCCTTATGTGCTTATTTCAATTTCCTTGTGAATGCAGCTGTGCTATTTGTCTCCCCCTCTTTTCTAGAGAAAAGAGCTTCACGTCGTTCAATCTTTCCCGATGTGTATGAATTTTCAGTTCTGGTATCATTCTGTTAAATCTTTTTTTTCCAATTCTTGAGTGCCTCTATATCCATATGGAAATGTACAGGCTAGAACTGTTCACAGGGATTCCAAACAAGGCAACATTAACATTGCCTTTGAAATGTGATGTGAGAAAAAACTTTTTCACACAGCGAGTGGTTGGGGTCTGGAATGCACTGCCTGGAAATGTGGTGGAGACAGGTTCAATTGAGGCATTCAAGAGGGCAATGGGTGAGTCCTTGAAACAATGTGCAGAGGTACGTGGAAAAGGCAGGGGGATGGCACTAAGTCATGGTATTCGATTGGAGAGCCTGTGCAGACCCAGTGGGCCAAATGGCCTCCTCGACTGTAACAATTCTGTGATTCTCTGCTCTTTAATTCTAACCCTCCAGAAATGGACCCAATGCTTTGTTTGTTTTTTCACATTACTTTGTGATCTGTGTATCTGTACCCCAGACCTCCATATTCTTCTACCCTATTGAGTCACTTATTTTCCATATGGCGTGTGGCCTCCTTGTCCTTCCTCCCAAAGTATACAACCTCACACTCAGCTATATGCAGTTTATTTGCTAATTATATACCGATTTTACAAGTTATTTAATGTCTTTCTGTATTCTGTTGTAGTCCGCCCCCCCACCCATTTGTTATAATTTGCAATTGTGCTGTCGATTCCATATTCCAGAGTCCAAACATTTATGTTGTGAACAGTTCCTGCACCAATCCTTGTGAAACCCTACTTTCCACCATTTGCCCATCTGAGGAGTTACCTTTAATCTCTAATCTCTCTTTCCTGTTTTACAGCCAACGTTCTATCCATTCTGCTACTTGTCTTCTGACTCTACATGTTCTGACCTTTCTTCTAAGTCTACTTATCGAAGGTACCTTATCGAAGGCGTTTTGGAAATCCAATTATATGTCTGCTGCATTATCTTTATCTTCCCATCTGTCATTTCTTCAAAGAATTCAATAAGGTTGGTCAGGCATGGCCTTTCCTTTTGAAATCTATGCTGACTACTCTTTTATTATCATTTCAGTTTCTAGGTGATTTTCTGTCATGTCTTTGAGTCAGGATTCTGATACCTTTCCTACCACCAGCTATAGTTCCCTTGTTTGATCTCCTCCTTTTATTTATAGGAATCACGTTAGCTGTCTCCCAGTCCTCTGGCGATGTTCGCTTTCCGAATGAGTTTTATATATATGTAAAAGTGCACACACTGCCTCTACCCTAACTCTTAACATGCACAGATGTAATCCATCCAGATGAGATTTGTTTTTCTATTTAAATTTGATTAGTTTATCAATTATCTTCCCCTTTCTATCGTAAACAATGTTTAATCCTTTTTTGAGCTCTTCCAATATAGGGTGAAATTTTTCAGCCTTGCTTGCCCAAGACCGGAAAATCCAGCCCGAGGTTGCCAATGCAAATCTTTACATTGTCCGTATCCTGCCCGCTACAATTCCCATGGTGGGCAGGATGGTAAAATTCCACCCTTAATACCCCTAATTCCACCCCTGGGCGGCACGGTGGTCAGCGCTGCTGTCTCACAGCTCCAGGAACCTGGGTTCGATTCCCGGCTTGGGGTCACTGTGTGGAGTCTGCGCATTCTCCCCGTGTCTGTGTGGGTTTCGTCCAGGTGTTCCAGTTGCCTCCCACAATCCAAAGATGTGCGGGTTAGGTTGATTGGCCATGCTAAATCGCCCCTTAATGTCTCGGGATGTGTAGGTTAGAGGGGTGAGTGGGGTAAATGTGTGGGGTTGTGGGGAAAGGGCCTGGGGTGGGATTGTTGTCTGAGTCAATGGGTTGAATGGCCTACTTCTGACTGTACGGTTTCTATGATTTTTATGATTAATGTCCACCTTGTTAGTTTGTCTGGTAAATATTGAGGCGAAGTCTTTATTCAATATTACTGATACTTTGCTGTCATTACCTATGAATTTATTTTATGTATCCTTCCGTGGTCATAACGCTACCCTGATTGTCGTTATTTATGGGTCTGTAGAATGCTTTAATATTTTTTTTTATATTCCTGCTAATTTAATTATGTAGTTTTGTTTTGTATACTAATTTTTGTTTACTTTTGTCATCTCCTCCTTTGAAGAATGAACACATATTGAGATAAATTAATACATTTCCAGCACGAGTCACTGGAGTAAGTGGCTGATTACCCTCCCTCAACCCCACATCTCAACATTCCTAGCATGGAATACCAAGGAATGTGGGGCGGGATTTTCCGGCCGCGCTCACCCCGAAACCGGAAAATCCCACCCACGGTCAACGGACCTTTCCATGGTCTGCCCCTCGCCCGCTACGATTCCCATGGTGGGCAGCAGGGGAAAATTTGCCCTGTGATGTCCAATGTGTAGCCCTGATCAAAATTAGATGATACAACACAGACCAAAGAATATCCATCGCAGCATCACGCATTAATCATTGGACAATCGGCGAGCAGTGTAAGCATGCAAATATATGCTCTTCCCATTTTGGTCCCTGCGGGAATGTTTAGCATACGCTGCATTTAACTGCATTCCATTCTTATAACGGTGAGCTGAATTGAGAAATGTTAATGATGAATGCGCAGACACCACAGTCTGAATGTATAGTTAACAGTCATTTCTAGTAAAGGAAAATGCATCCTTTGTAAATAGGTTATCTCCCCAAAGGTTTGGTTGGGGAATGTATTGTAGGGGAGGTAAAAACAAAGGAGGACAGAGTAAGGGAGCTGAAATCAAGAGATTAAAATAAAAATAGAACAACTCTGCTGTATACAATTACAAACACAGTGTGAACATACAAACATTAAAAATCAAACAGGCAAAGACCAGCTGACCCGGCAGGGTGGCACAGTGGTTAGCACTGCTGCCTCACAGCGCCAGGGACCCGGGTTTGATTCCCAACTTGGGTCTCTGTCTGTGCGGAGTTTGCAGGTTCTTCCTGTGTCTGTGTGAGTTTCTTCCAGATGCTCCAGTTTCCTCCCACAGTCTGAAAGACGTCCTGATTAGGTGCATTGACCTGAACAGGTGCCGGAGTGTGGCGACTAGGGGAATTTCACAGTAACTTCATTGCAGTGTTAATGTAAGCCTTACTTGTGACTAATAAATAAACTTTACTTTACTTTACCCATCTAGCCTGTGTCAGACATGTTTTGTATGTTGTGCCAAGACTCTCTCTACTCCTCACATGCCATGTGATCTCCGCGGAGAAACGAGAAAGCAGATTTGTGGGAGGGAAGAAAATCTGGAAAATTCCTTGCCGATCCCTCTATGTAATCAAAACTAGTCTAGGAGACTAAAATGAAACAAGTGAGTTGGATTCTCCCATCCGAGGCTAAATCCCGTGGCGGGGGTAGGAACATGGAGTGTTTCCCATTGTGAAGGCAAGGGGGAAAATATGCAAGATTTTCCAGCCCCGACCACATTAATCCTGCATCCAGATGTTTTGCCCCATATTCCGGCAGTGGTGAGACAGGCCTGATGGAGCATAGTTTGTCATCCTATCCGGGCGCCATATTGAAAAGGTGCCGAACGTCACTGACCTGCTACTGAGGAAAGAAGGGGGACCTCCTGAGAATGATGATGAATCTCTGGGAGCATTCTGAGGCTGGGAGATGGTTACCTTCAGAACACTGAATCTGGAAGGTCCACCTGTAGATGCTCCCCCCCCCCCATGTACTGCTGTGGTGTTCCGGGGACCAGGGTTGCCAACGACCTCCATCCTGCACTCTGCGGGCAGCCCCAGGCATCACTCAGGTAAGTCCTGCCATCTGCACATCACGTTGTTCCAAACATGTTTCACATTAGCATGTTTTCCCGCTGGCCCTGCGGAGAGTCGGGCGTGGGTGGTTGCACCTTCATTTGCATTACATTAGCGGGAAGCAAATGAGTTCTCTTCCCCCCCCACCGCAACCCTGCGCGCGCCCCCCCCCCCCGCCCCCAGGGGCTATTGCTCCTGCTAGTGGGAACTTGGGAGAATTTTGCCCCATGACCTCCAGTAATTGGTATCTTTTATAGGATGCAGTCTCTGCCACAGACAACAACATGCTTCAGCCGTTTTGAGGTGACATAATGACGCAGTACCCGCTGCACAAGCTAGCGGCCTATTCCATAGGTCTGTTATTCTCTGGGAAAAGAAGAATTGGCTAACATCAAATCTGCATTTTTCCTTGTATTACTTACATGCAACACCCCATGTACTCATCAACACATTGAGTTGAAGTAATAGCCTGGATTTTTGCAGTCAATGATGAAGCGATGGTGCTCAGAGCTGACCTCTAAGGTAGCTGCCCACAAAGATCGAGCATTATTTGTGGCATAGATGTCCTCTTTCCTGACATCAGTTTGACTCAGTTGCCAAGTCAACAAGATCACCCAGCATCCAGCAACAGTGATGTTGTCAGGCAGAGTGAGTGACCAATGACATTCAACTATTCTCACAGACAGCAAACCAGGAAATTAACTGCACTGATTATTTTTCACTTAAATTCTACAGAGAGCAAATAAATGACTTGGATATTCCCAGGGAAGCTGAAAATAATTAAGAAAAATTATTTCAAAAATACGTAGAAATCCTTATCGTGAGAGAAATTTGAAATTCTATAAATAAAGTAGGGGGGAGCCTGTGGATGTGGTTTATTTGGACTTTTGTGTTAGGGTCCTGAACCAGAACTGTAAGGTATATCATGAAGCCAGACTACACCCTAACAATTTTTCTATTTTTGGCATAAAACTCTAACGAAACAACGTAACTATTAACAGTTGAACAGTATTTAAAAATGAAAGGAGACGACTTTAATTTCTAACTATCGCTGTTTCGGTTCCAAATAAGCAACATTCCTCTTACGGACTTAAATGCCACTTTAAATATATTATGTTTAGAGAGTTGTGAACTATGATTGCACAGTATCTAGTTCTATTCCTTCTAAAGTGTAAGTGCGCTTAGCATTGGTCCTGCCCACACACATAAAACTGAACCTCTATTAGTCTAACACCATTTGTGAAAGGGTGTCCATTCTCTCAGCACTTTCCAGCTCTGTTTGGAATTGTTTTAGTGTCTTCCACAGTCCTATTACCTGCACAAATCTGGGGTGGCACGATGGCACAATGGTTAGCACTGCTGTCTCACAGCGCCAGGGACCTGGGTTCGATTCCTGGCTTGGATCACTGTCTGTGCAGAGTCTGCATGTTCTCCCCATGAATGCATATGGGTTTCCTCCAGGTGTCCCGGTTTCCTTTCACAGTCTGAAAGACAAGCTGGCTAGGTGCATTGGCCATGCTAAATTCTCCCTCAGTGTACCCGAACAGGTGTTGGAGTGTGGTGACTAGGGGATTTTCACAGTAACTTCATTGTAGTGTTAATATAAGCCTACTTGTGACACTAATAAATAAACATTATCATCTGCCGGAAACTGCCGGAGCAGTCCCCCAACATCTTCATCTGGGTCATTGAGACAGAGAATATAGAGCAATGGTCCAAATTTTGATCCCTACAGGACACCACAGAGAATCAGGCTCCACAACCATTGATAACAACTTCCTGTTTACGGGCACGCAGCCAATTGTTAATCCACTGCAGCAGTTTTCCATTAACCTTGCGGAGTGGTCTATTGTAAGATGTGGAAATTTCTTCATTTTCTAATTATGCCTGATGACAGAGAGGAACATGGAAAATTATTTGAAGACAAAATTTAATTTAAAACACTGGCTTTAACCTAGTGATGGTTCAGGTTGCACACCTGTCTGCTGTACATCTTGTGTCACTGTTACACTGAGAGTGTCTCATTTTCCACGGCTGGGAATACAGATCACCTGCAGACTGACCTACATACATTTCATTTGGGCTTTCAGTTCAACTAATAAATAATCCTGCTCTCATCTGTTTGTGCCAGCAATGTCACTCTGTATCTGCGGTTAGACTTTCTGGCCTCATTCATTTGTTAGAGTCAAGAGTGTTACAGCACAGCAAGAGGCCCTTCGGCCCATCATGTCTCTTTGTTTGTTTTCCATGTTCCCGACGCCTATAATGTAGATCCAACACCTCAGTAATCTCTGCAAAGGTTCAGTTTCTTTGATATCAACAGTTTCTTTGATGTCGTTCTTGTGGGTTTCCTCTGGGAGCTCCCACAGTCCAAAGATGTGCGGGTTAGGTGCATTGGCCATGTTAAATTGCCCCATAGCGTCCTGGGATGCGTAGGTTAAAGGGATTTGTGGGGTAAATATGTGTGATTACGGGGATAGGGCCTGGGTGGGATTGTTGTCGGCACAGGTTCAATGGGCAGAATGGCCTCCTTCTGCACTGTAGGGATCCTATGAAACATGCCCGTGGTTTTGACAAAAGTGGTCCTGGCTTTCTTAATTCTCCTTCAGATCTCACTATCAGATTTCTTATTGTCAGTAATAACCTGCCCAAGGTATGTCCTTGTTTCACGTGTTCCAGGACTTGTTCATGTGTTCAGTTTTCATCTTCAGAATTATCACCATTGTCTTGGTCTCCCCCCCCCCAGTTATTCCTAATCCATGTTCCACCATGCTCTCATTCATGTTATTTGTAATTTCCTGTAATGCCTCCTCTGACTCTGCAAGCAGTGCTGCATCATCTGCCATTCTCAGGTTGTGGACATTCAACTCCCCAAAATTACAACCTGGTAGATTTTCTATGTCTCTAAAGGTAGACCAATGCTTGGTAGTATTCTCATCATCACACATGGACCTGTGTCTGCGTTGGTTTCCTACAGGTGCTCAGGTTACCTCCCACAGTCCAAAGATGTGCAGGTTAGGTGGATTGGCCATGTAAAATTGCCCTTTAGTGTCCCAAGGTGTGTAGATTAGTGGGTTAAATACGTGGGGTTACGGGATAGGACCTGGGTTGGAGGGTGCAGATTTGATGAACCAAGTGGCCTCCTGCACTGTAGGGATTCCATGTATCAAGTTCGAAGAGACATACTGTATCCGGTCTTGGAGATTTGGGTCAGTTTTATACCCTGATTGCTGGTCTTGCGTTGTCTTAACCTCAGTGGTTGTTGAGAAGGGCTGGAGGTGGCAGGATGCAGTGGGTCCTCGCCACCTGCTCGGGCCTGGCTCTTTCTCTCTCTGCCGGGGCTTCTGAGTGACGGCACAATGGAGGTGCGGAGACCTTGGTGAAATTATGGATGGATTCTTAATGTTCCTCAACAATCCTGCAAATGCTTTGACCTTCACAAACTCTGTGGATGGCTACATTATCCTGTAGTTCATCATTAATACTGAACTACTCCCCTTGTGACTATAATCGTGATTTTGTTATTTGGTCTTTTATCCTGACAAGGGTGTTTGATATATGAACACTGGGATGTATGCTGCCTGTTATCCTGTTATTCACTGAAAGCCAGGGATATCCATTTATTTTTCACGGAATTCATCTACCAGTATGGTGGAATGAGGTAGATCTTAGTTTAATGTGTATTACTGTTTACACTCAATCTAGGTCATTCAATGTGGTATCAGGGTGCGTAAAGGAGGGGAGGGGGGGGTTGTGTCAGATTCAAACTCCTGGGGTCCAGTGTTTGTAATATGGAGATATTTCCTTTGCTTGTGAACTATAATGGGTCTCCATCATTCTAGTGGGGAGCATGCTAGGATGCTTATCTGGATTGTGCGATATTTATCTGTTTTTTTAATTGTAGTCCTGGCATTTATAATTGAGGATCGCATGATATCCTTTACTTTAATTATGGATAATATATGTAATGCCATAGCAGGATGGTGGGCAAGCAGTTTTATATAGAGGTGGTGGGTATGGCCTTGTAAGTCTTCATAGTGGGTGAGGAAACCCCCCCTTTAGAACTAATGGTGTCGTGTTTTATTTTGTATTTTAGTTATTTTGGGGTTAAAGAATCCTTGTTGATCTCCTGTGAAGATACAGACAGATTCTGTATCCTGGAAAAGACTGGGGGCGGGATTTTCCAACCACGTTTGCCCAAAACCTGAAAATCACACCCGAGGTCAACAGACCTCTGCATTGTCCACCCCATGCCCACTACGATTCCCATAGCAGGAAAATCCCCCCCTGGGTATTATTGTCATTGGCGCCTCTGGTGTAACTGGAGTTGGGGAAAATATTTACTGGTGCATAACCGAGCGTGGTCAGGGAATCCTCAGTTGTCTAGCCTTTCTTGGGTTGGTTTCCAATATTTCCCTTGGCTGCACGGGTTGTGCTTGGTAGTTTGGCTTCTGGAATGTATGGTGAGTGCATCATCCTATTGGGAGGAGGAGGTTCTTGTCTTTCCCTGAGGTACCAACCGACTCAAGAACATAGAACATAGAACATTACAGCGCAGTACAGGCCCTTCGGCCCTCGATGTTGCGCCGACCAGTGGTACCAATCTAAAGCCCCTCTAATCTACACTATTCCAATAACATCCATATGTTTATCCAATAACCACTTGAACGCTCTCAACGTTGACGAGTCCACCACTGCTGCAGGCAGGGCATTCCACGCCCTTACTATTCTCTGAGTAAAGAACCTACCTCTGACATCTGTCCTATATCTATCACCCCTCAATTTAAAGCTATGTCCCCTCGTGCTAGCCATCACCATCCGAGGAAAATGATTCTCACTGTCCACCCTATCTAATCCTCTGATCATCTTGTATGCCTCTATTAAGTCACCTCTTAACCTTCTTCTCTCTAACGAAAACAACCTCAAGCCCCTCAGCCTTTCCTCATACGATTTTCCCACCATACCAGGCAACATCCTGGTAAATCTCCTCTGCACCGTTTCCAACACTTCCACATCTTTCCTATAATACGGCGACCAGAACTGTACGCAAAACTCCAAATGCGGCCGCACCAGAGTTTTGTACAGTTGCAGCATGACCTCCTGGCTCCGAAACTCAATCCCTCTACCAATAAAAGCTAACACACCGTACGCCTTCTTAACAACCCTATCAACCTGGGTGCCAACTTTCAGGGATCTATGCACATGGACACCCAGATCCCTCTGTTCATCCACACTACCAAGTATCTTACCATTAGCCCAGTACTCTGTATTCCTGTTACTCCTTCCAAAGAACAGCTTCTTCCCTGCTGCTATCAGACTTCTGAGTGGACCTACCTCGCACTTAGCTGATCTTTCTCTACACCCCTAGGTATGACTGTAACACTACATTCTGCACTCTCTCCTTTCCTTCTCCATGAACAGTATCCTTTGTCTGTATAGCCCACAAAAAGTAATACTTTTCACTGTATACCAGTACATGTGACAGTAATAAATAAAATCAAAATATCTCAACACTGGATGTCTAGATGACTACTCCTCCTGTTGCTAGAGTTTCCTTGATTGGGGGAGGGGGGGGGGGGAGAGAGAGGGGAAGAGGGGGGAAATAAGTGGAATCCTGTTGATGGTGGGGGGGAATGGGTGGAATCCTGTTGGTGGCGGAGCCTCAGTGGCACATCAGGTGTGACTGGAGATGGGAGAAGTTTGCTTTGTTTGAAGCCCAAGGATGGCATGAGTAATCCTGGCCTGTTGGCCTGTCTTCTAACTGTGTTGTTGTTCTATGCTTCTCTTGTCTGGGTAGGCTAGGGCAGTTCCCGGATCCTGTAGAGAATATATTATACGAGGGAGTAGGTTGTCCTCCTTCGAGACATCCCCTTTTGGGGACTTCTGAACAACTCTTCTTCATGAACAGGAGGTAAGAGAGGAGGGGGAGTTGCACTTTTGATTAGGGAAAGCATCATGGCTGTACTGAGAGGAGATATATCCAAGGGTTCGGCCACTGAGTTTATATGGGTAGAACTGAGAAATAAGAAGGGGGAAATCACTTTGATAGGGTTATACTATAGGCCCCAAATAGTCGGCGGGAAATAGAGGAGCAAATATGTAAGGGGATTACTGATAGCTCCAAGAAAAATAGAGTGGTAATAGTCAGAGATTTTAACTTTCCCAACATTGACTGGGACAGCTATAGTATTAGAGGGTTGGATGAGAAATTTGTTGAGTGTATTCAGGAGGAATTTCTCATTCAGTATGTGGATGGCCCGACTAGAGAGGGGGCAAAACTTGACCTCCTCTTGGGAAATAAGGAAGGACAGGTGACAGAAGTGTTAGTGAGGAATCACTTTGGGACCAGTGACCATAATTCTATTGGTTTTAAGATAGCTATGGAGAATGATGGGTCTGGCCCAAAAGTTAAAATTTTAAATTGGGGCAAGGCCAATTTTGATGGTATCAGGCAGGAACTTTCAAAAGTTAATTGGGGGAGTCTGTGGAAAGGAAAAGGGACGTCTGGTAAGTGGGAGGCTTTCAAAAATGTGTTAACCAGGGTTCAGGGTAAACACATTCCTCTTAGAGTGAAGGGCAAGGCTGGCAGAAGTAGGGAACCCTGGATGACTTGGGATATTGAGGCCCTGGTCAAGAAAACAAAAGAGGCACATGACATGCATAGGCAGCTGGGATCAAGTGAATCCCTTGAAGAGTATAGGGGGTGTAGGAGTAGAGTTAAGAGAGAAATCAGGAGGGCAAAAAGAGGACACGAGATTGTTTTGGCAGATAAGGCAAAGAAGAATCCAAAGAGCTTCTACAAATACATAAAGGGCAAAAGAGTAACAAGGGAGAGAGTAGATCTTAAGGATCAACAAGGTCATCTATGTGCGGATCCACAAGAAATGGGTGAGATCCTAAATGAATATTTCTCATCAGTATTTACTGTTGAGAAAAACATGGATGTTAGGGAACTTGGGAAATAAATAGTGATGTCTTGAGGAGTGTACATATTACAGAGAAGGAGGTGCTGGAAGTCTTAAAGTGCATCAAGGTAGATAAATCCCCGGGACCTGATGAAGTATATCCCAGGACATTGTGGGAGGCTAGGGAGGAAATTGCGTGTCCCCTAGCCGAGATATTTGAACCATCGATAGTCACGGGTGAGGTGCCTGAAGATTGGAGAGTGGCAAATGTTGTGCCTTTGTTTAAAAAGGGCTGCAGGGAAAAGCCTGGGAACTACAGGCCAGTGAGCCTCACATCTGTGGTGGGTAAATTGTTGGAAGGTATTTTGAGAGACAGGATGTACAGGCATTTAGAGACGCAAGGACTGATTAGGAACAGTCAGCATGGCTTTGTGAGTGGAAAATCATGTCTCACAAATTTGATTGAGTTTTTTGAAGGGGTAACCAAGAAGGTAGATGAGGATAGTGCAGTTGATGTTGTCCACATGGACTTTAGCAAGGCCTTAGACGAGGTACTGCATGGTAGGTTGTTGTATAAGGTTAAATCTCACGGGATCCAGGGTGAGGTATCTAAATGGATGCAAAATTGGCTTCTTGACAGAAGCCAGAGGGTGGTTGTTGGGAATTGTTTTTCAAACTGGAGTCCTGTGACCAGCGGTGTGCCTCAGGGATCAGTGCTGGGTCCACTGTTATTTCTAATTTATATTAATGATTTGGATGAGAATATAGGAGGCATGCTTAGTAAGTTTGCAGATGACACTAAGATTGGTGGCATAGTGGAAAGTGAAGAAAGTTATCTCCAAGTGCAACGGGATCTTGATCAATTGGGCCAATGGGCTTCTTTTGTTGAGGTTAGGATTTCCCTAGTGGAAGGTATTCTGTTATCTGCGGGTCCTGGGGGTACGTTTAGATACCTGGACTCTGTCTTATCCACACTTATCTTATCCCTTATCACTGAATCTTATCTCGTGAGGCTGTGTAGCTGTGCTCCTGTTATCCTGTATGTGAGAGAGTACATTGTTATGCCACGCCTTGGGTTTGGGATTGTATCCTGATGTTCCCCCTCTTTCTGGGGTATCCTTTCATTCTTTGGAGGTTTTGGGGTGCTGTTTTAGGCACTGATTGGTTGTATTTCATGGCACTGAGGCTCCTTTATGCTGTGTAGTTTAGTCTTTGTTATCCTGTGTGGGAGGGTGTGTGCCTTTGTGCATGTCTTTATCCTGTTATTCCCCACTGATTGTGATTTCCTTTCATTATCCATGCGAAAGAGGCACCGATTACAATGAATTATAATTGATAAAGCGAAGCAGCTGTAATGATATTTGTGGGTCATTTTTGTATGTATATTTGGAGTGATGATTATTCTGTGCTGTACTCGATTTTGGGGGGTTCTTGCGTTATTTGGTCAAATGGAAAATCTTCAATAAAAACCCTTCTTAAAGCTTGGTTTTTAAGGTGTAGGTTGCTGGGTTTCAAGAATGTTTTGTGGGAATTGGATAATATCACAACACCTAAACCGTATTGCGTATGATGCTGTCTCCAACAGCGCACAGGAGAAATCTGCTGTAACTCATTGTGACATTTACTCCCTGCCTGTCTGAGCAACTTTTCTGATCACAAGAAAATACCGCTTACATCTCCCTCCGTAGCTGTGCATCTGTGTAATTGAACACAACAGGGGTCTTTCTCACTGTCAAGCTCAGTAAGTCATCCCAACCATTTCTTCCCATAACGCGTTATAACTACTCATGTTTAAACAAATATTCACAGAATTTGTCAGAGGAAGGAGAAAAAAGGAAAAGGCTATAACTTCATTAAAACAGTTGGATTCCAAGAATGATAAAATGTCTAAACCTGTCATATATCTGCATGATCTCTAAGGTCAACTATTTCCACCTCTGTAATATTGCATGACTCTGCTCCTTTCGCAACTCCATCTACCGCTGAAATCCCCTCCAAGGCTCTGTTACCTCCTACAATTGATTATTCCGCTTATTCCTGGCTAGCCTTCCATGCTCTACCAACCATTAGATTAAGGTCATCCCAGATTCTGCTGCCTGTATCCCTATTCGCACCAATTTCTGTTAATCTATCGCCCCCAGCGCTCACTGACTTACATTAGTTTAAAGTTTATTTATTAGTGTCACAAGTAAGCTTACATTAACACTGCAATGAAGTTACTGTGAAAATCCCCTAGTCACTACACTCCAGCGTCTGTTTGGGTACACTGAGGGAGAATTTAGCTTGGCCAATGCACTTAACCAGCACGTCTTTCGGACTGTGGGATGAGACCCATGCAGACACGGAGAGAACGTGCAAACTCTGCACAGACAGTGACCCGAGCCGGGAATCGAACTCGGGTCCCTGGCGCTGTGAGACAGCAGTGCTAACCACTGTGCCACCATGCCACCCTGATTAAACAAATTTGTGATTTAAAAATTTTCACCCTTGCCTTCAAATTTCTCCATGGCCTCCTCCCTTTCCCTATCTCTCTGAGTCTCACAACACTCCAATTATCTGTGCTGTTCTACATCTGTCTTCTTTAGCCTGCCTGATTTTAATCTCTTCACCATTGTTGGGAGAACCTTTAGCTGCCTAAACCCCACTGCCTATCTCCGTCACTTTCCCCCTTGATGTGCTCTTTTAAAGCCTACCTCTTTGGCCATCTTGTCCTGATGGCTGAAATTTCCTGGGCCATTTGGCAACGGGTTGGGAGGCAGAAACACTGGAAAAATGGTGTGGGAAGGTGTTTGGAGTGGTGCCCAATGTCTTCCTGCCACCATGCCATTTCCCAGCAAGGGCAGCTTGATTACCAACTGGGAATTGAGCCACTTAAGTGGCCAATTAAGGGCCATTTTCTACCTCCGTGGGTATATTGCCCAAGTCTGAAGTGCCTGCCACCACATGGCAAATCTACCAGGTGAAACCTGGTGGCCTGTCATCAGGTTCCAGGGCAGGGACTGGATCCTTCTTATGGTTACTTCACGGCCCATGAAGAACAAGGTGGCAATATCTGGCCTCACAGCAAGGTGCCATTAATTCCCCCGAACCCTGGAAATTCCATTGTCTTGCCTGGCTGGCCTTGGCATGTCAATCCCATTGACTTGTATTTGAGGGCATCTAGCCACTGAGGCACCTTTTCCCTTCAGCTGCCACCTCAGCAGTGGCCACCGCTAGTGGTGGCGCTGTTGACCCTCTGATTGGACTGGCAGCCGCTGAGGGTGGGCCACCATCCTGAATTGGATGGCTGTGTACTGTCGGCAGCGGCCTTTTAATTGGCTGTCGCCAGGAACATGCCACTCCGGGTCCCACTGCCAATGGGGTCACCTTCAGTTTTTGGCCCCAATGATGGGACTTCCCCAAAACAAACAGAACCCAGGCCAGTGTTTCCCTATGTGGCTCCGTGCCAAAAATTTTGCTTTACAACAACCCTGTGAAGCCGCTTGGGATAATTTCTCACAGTAAAGGCTGTTGTTGTTCCAGCAAATGGAGGATAATGTTGAGTCACACCAAGGTTCAAGTGTCAAAAAAAATACCAGAACACAATCCCGGCAGGATCATGCCCACCAAGGCTGATCGGCCAGAGTTTGCCAGCTCTGTGGGAAGGCATCTCGCTTACCTGCACTCATACGGGCACATCATTTACCACACCTCACCCTGCAAGAAGCTCTCAACTCTCCACGAGCTCTTGCGGTGCCAATATAAGGGGTTCCCTCAAAGCTGTGTGTACACACAGTCACTCAGTGACCCCAAGGCACCACACATGCCACTTACAGGTATTGTGCATTTAAATGTATAGGCTGTATGCAACGAAACAGATTTAGAAGGGACATTACCTTGGGTCCCAGCAGCTGGCAATTTTAAAAACTTTCATATTTGGGCTTGCTTACACAGCTGTCAAAGGGGGAATAGAGTCTCTGGGAGAAGAATATTTAATACTATTTAGATGGTTCCCATTGTGGCCATTTTGCTGGCAGCAGCTTACTGCACCGACTGATGTAATAAGTACTGTACATTTGAAATGCTGTGGGAATTGATGATAAAGTATTACAAAGAGAAAGATGTGAGGTTTTTAAGGCACTTTAAAAATAGAAAGGAAAATTCTGCTGGGGGTTGTAGGGGAGAAAAAGCAAATTGTTTTGAAGTCGGACTGGTACAAGGGGGAATTAAGCTTTTGGATTTGTTAGAGAGAGTAAGAGTGAGTGAGTAGTACGGCTGCTTTGTCTGAATAATAGAAGAGCAACATTTTTAAAAACGCATAATTTTTAAATGGTGGTGTTCAAAGAGACTTGGGTTTGCTGTACGCATACATGGAACACAGAAAGTTGGCATGCAGGAAGAGCAAGCAAGGGAAATGGCATGTTGGCCTTTATTACAATGTGATTGCAGTACAATATCACGGAAATCTTGCTACAGTTTACTGGGCTTAGGTGTGACCACACCGGGAATACTGTGTGCAATTTTGGTCTTCATCTCAGGAAGGATGTATCTGGCTAGTGCATCAAAGGTTCGTTGTGTTTATTCCTTGGATGAGAGTTGTCCAATGATGAGGGGCTGATTAAGCTGGGCCTGGACTCTCTGGAGTTTAGAAGAGTTTAGAAGATGCTCCTTAAAATGTATAAGATTTTGAAGAGAGTTTCAAGGGTGGACACTGAGCACTGAGAGGTTGTTCCCATTGGCTGGAGAGTGTAGAACGTGGGGACACAGTCTCATGATAAGGGGTTGATAATTTAGGATTGTGATGAGGAGAAATTTCTTCACTGAGGGTTGTGAATCTTCTGAATTGTTTGCCCAGAGAGTTGTGGATGCCCCATTGCTAAGTATATGCAAGACTGAGATTGATAGATTTTTGATTTCTCAATGAATCAAGGGATATGGGGAAAGTTGAGTTCAGGTAGAAGATCAGCCATGATCACAGTAAACGACAGAGCAGGTCTGAGGAGCCCTATGGTCTACTCCCACATGTTTTCATCTTTATGTTCTTAAATGGAATATAACAGCACCACCTAATGTTGGGAGGACTGAAAAGTAAGCATAATGCTATGAATGGGTAATACTGAAACAGGTGTAAGAAAATGTGAGATGAGTGTGACAAAAGTTGTCATCCAGAAAGCAAGCATAACAACAGAGGGTAAGTGTTGTCTTTGGAAGTGTATGTTGTATGCAGTACCTTGTAATATACATTCATTTAAGAGGCATAACCTTATTAAATATACAAGCTGTGTATAGATACAGCCTTTGAAAAGTGCCCCCAATACACCATGGCTGTAGTGTGTCCTATTTAAAACTCATTGAAGCTTCTGCCAAAACATCTTCCAAACATATGTCCTGCTGCACTGTATGTATTACACTGAGGAAAACTCACCATGTGGATTCACAGCAAGCAGCCATTATTGAACTATCTTTACTTACACCTTCCCAGCAGGGAGAGCAATATAACAAATTGCTTAGATCTTGCAATATACCTCAAAGATCAAGAACAGTGGGTGCTTAGGAACATCGTCACTTTCTGAGATCCCCCTCCAGGTCACATGCATTTCCTGACATGGAAATGTTTCACTGTTCCTTCATCATGATGATGTCAAAATTCTGAAATTCCCTCCCTAACATTATTAGTGCAGAACCTTCACTGGCTGCAGTGGTTGAAGAAGACCCAATACCATTTTCTCAGGGCTTCCAAGGATGGGCAGGAACACTGCCACGAATGAATAGATTAACAAGTCCTCTGTCTATTAATAACTAAGATGTCTCTGCATTTAGCCCTTGACTACTGGAAGAGGCTATATGTGCTTTGTTTTCCAGAGGGTTATCAATAGATTGGAAACTGAAGATTGTGCAACTTTTTCTGCTCCTTCTGCAGGAAGATGAGTTCTTACGCCATTTGTCTCAAGAGGAGAAGGAATGCCTTAGTTTTTTGATTGAAACCATTGACTCGTTAGAGGTGGAATTGGAGGAAGATGACGAAGAGGGGGTGACAAAGGGAGAAAGCACTATTAGCGATGGCTTCTACGAGTTTCTCGGAATGGTATGCAGCACTCGACAAACAGAAGATACAGCAGACACAGGCGAGTTTTCATTGTGGAGTGGATCCATGGGCATCAATGTGATTTTGATAATGTTTTGGTCAAAATGCTCAGCTTGTTCCAAGAAAAGGTGGATGTAAAACCTATCGCTCTTATGGTGCTTTCATTCTCCTAATGTCTGTTGTTGGGTAGCACATCCATTCATCTGGGTTTCTTTAAAAGAGGAATTGTCTTTACAGAAGGATCTTGTTCCTGGATAGACTTTGGAAAGGAGGTCTCATTATTAGGGTGTCCAAAACCTGATCAGGTGTTGCGTTTGGGAAAGAGAAAGATTAAAAACGATTGTGAATTATGTTTACCTTCCAGCTGCCAATGAAACATTTAACTTATTAGGTTGCCTACATTAAGACAAATTTGATCAGTGACGTAAGATTGATGCATGAAAAATGTTTCCATGAATGAATGAATTCATTCGCCATGCTTCCTGTTGCTATTTAGAAGGAATTAAAGAAATTGATTGTGGCGGGGGATTATTTACATCTTGTATATAATTTACTGAGGGCTCCCTTCTGTTGGTACAGACACTATCTTAATGCAGGAAGTTGGACCAAACTGTGTGAGTGTGAGTACATGTGTGCTAGAAATTAGCAGTCTTTCTGGGAGAGGTACCTCGAGCAATGGCTGGTACATTTCCATTTTCTTGTGCCTCCTCTCAGATTATTGCTGTCATGTGCTTACTAATGCTCCTGCGTTGGTTGAATGCGTGCTGACAGGCAGGATAGATGCTGCAGCGTGATCAGCCTGACCATAGATGCACACATGCGTACACAAAGAAACAAAACTTTCACTGGCTAGCCTATGTTTTTTTGAAACCATCTATTTTTTTTGAAACTAACTATTTAGCTGCAAACAGGAAAGCCCACAAACCCATACTCCCCACCACCCAAGGAAATTGAAATAACCCCTCCGAGGCCGGTGCCCCTTCACCAGATTCCCTTTATTGATAAACTTGTCTCCACTCCTAAGTGTGTTTCAGGTACAAAGTCAGAATCTGGAATGTCAATAGACCTGACACTCCTCACTATATTCACAGGCAAGCAGGTATTACCTCAATCAGGGAGCTCACACTCTATGGGCCTCATTGAAGTCGTTACAGAAATTATGGCCAAAATTTGCATGGCAACAGAAATTGAATGATCTCGTCGAAAAGATTTACTAGGATGCTACCGGGACTTGATCGATTGAGTTATAAGGAGAGACTGAATAGACTGGGACTTTTTTCTCTGGAGCGTAGGAGGCTGAGGGGTGATCTTATAGAGGTCTATAAAATAATGAGGGGCATAGACAAGGTAGATAGTCAACATCTTTTCCCAAAGGTAGGGGAGTCTAAAACTAGAGGGCATAGGTTTAAGGTGAGAGGGGAGAGATACAAAAGTGTCCAGAGGGGCAATTTTTTCACATAGAGGGTGGTGAGTGTCTGGAACAAGCTGCCAGAGGTAGTAGTAGAGGCGGGTACAATTTTATCTTTTAAAAAGCATTTAGATCGTTATATGGGTATAGAGGGATATGGGCCAAATGCAGGCAATTGGGATTAGCTTAGGGTTTAAAAAAAAGGGCGGCATGGACAAGTTGGGCCGAAGGGCCTGTTTCCATGCTGTAAACCTCTATGACTCTATGAATGACAGTGCAACTGGAAGGGCTGAATGGCCTACTCCTGCTCCTAAGTTCTATGTTCTCATAAATTGAATCTACATCCGCAGCAAATCAAAAGCAATTGACATCCACACAAACTTGGAGTTGATGTTTAAAGATGTTTTTTTTTAATTTGGCTCTCACTTTTAGTAATTCCTTTTAGACTTGTTCATGTCGTCCTTCACCAGGTATTGTTCCGCAGCTGAGACTACTGTAAAGCCAGGTGACTTGATCCTACAAGGCCCATCAAATTTTCTCTTGAAAAAAAGTCACTAGAACTATGTAATGAAAAGGTTGAGGACAGGTAATGTTTCCCTGGCTGGAAGTATCTTCTGTGAAAGTGGGTGGCAGTGAAAGTGTTGAGAGGCTGGCTGCAGAGAGGTAGAGTTGGACAACATGTGGCCCAATACAGGTCAACAGCTGGGCATGCTTGGGATTCCACGGGGCAAAGCTTGAAGAGACTCCCAAGGAAACTCCGATTTACTGAAAGTAAGTTCTTGGCAAACATGAGACCCATGTCGCTTAGAAAAACAGACAAAAACTAGGCCAAATATTCAAAGAGACATTGCCTGCTATTTAATAATGCAAACAATTAAATTTAAAAATTTGATTTTATTATTGTCACATGTATTAGTATCCAATGAAAAGTATAGTTTCTTGCCCACTATACAGACAAAGCATACCATTCATAGAGAAGGAAACGGGAGAGTGCAGAATGTAGTGAAGTTTTAGAAGCATAGAATGAAAGTAAAAGATAGAATTAGAAGGTACACTGGGCACAGCTAGCAAGAATTCGCCACGCTCTGGCACCATCTTGACTATCTTCAATCAAAAAATTGAAGAGTTCGCATTTGCAATGAGAACCCCTTTTTAAACAATTATAGACAATAAAATGTTGGCCATGAATTTGAGAAAGTTTGTTCCCGGAATTTTACCACCTCACCCGCCCGAGGCTCGCAAGATCCCGCCCAAGGCCAACGGAGAATGCCATCCTGTGAGCCTCGTCCACCCCAATTCCAGGGAGGGCATGCCAGTAAAATTCCAGCCTGTATTTTGTTGCTAGAAATTCAACAAAGGTATACTTGTGTTTATCTATCTTATACATGAATATCCAGAACTCATTGCAATCCTGACCACTGAGTGAAGAACAAGTTGCCATTGGCTGCTTGTGAACACTCCTAGGAATGGATTGAAGAACAATGTAGTGAGGAATGTTGAACTTTCCTTCTTTTCATCTCAGCCGAGGAAGGATGTGTGATGTGAGGAATTTTAAACTGATTTTAAAAAGTGAGGGTTCAAGTGGGAGAGAAATCGTTATGTACATATCTGCTGAAAAGGATTGTCAATGAGCAAGCTTTGAGAATTGAACTGATGTATAAATCCGGAGGTAATTCCGTAAGGATTACTGATTGATAAATTTGCTCTGATTGCCCCTTACCAGGACTTGACATGTTAAAAGCAAGTCCTGCCTTCAATGGCCTGCTTGCAAGCTTCTACCATTGCCAGTCTGTAACTTGTCACTCGTAGCTGCCAGGCTCCTTTTAAATTTTACATTCTGCAGGCCCGTCAATATGAAGACAAATTGCTTTTCTCTGCCATTGCAATTAGAAACCCACGCCATGTTTTACCACACAAAAAAATGCACATTAATGCCATTTTCTTCCAATCTTATTTCCTCCTCGTGTACAGGAAACACACTACCTTTCCCTGGCGTGTTTGCAAGTGAGAAAGATTAAACTTTATTGGAGAAATGCCAAGTTTCAGAAAACATTTAGTTTGAAAATGAACCATCAAGTGGGAAAAGATGACGTGGTCAGATATTTAGGCTTAAATTTAGTTCTAAATCTTGGAAGTAATTCTGTACTTTCAAAACCTGTGATATCAAAATAAGTCTTATTCTATTGACCAAACGTGGACAATATGTTGCATACTTAATGTTCTCTGTATATTTAACCAAGTGTTGATTGTTTGTATTTTTAATATTCCTAGATGATGTAGGTAGCTGTGACAGTGGTGGGATTATTGGAAATGTGGATGTCGTAACCAGTAGCCCATCTGCTCAATGGATCAATAACCAAGGTACGGAATTAGTTCCTGTGGTTGATACAACACCAGATCAAACAGCGGCATTTGAAGAGGGCAAAAAGGAGGAGTCAGCAAAACATCAAGGATCTGAAACTATGATCGCATTAGAATCCAATGCCTCAAACCAGTACAAAGAAATCGCATCTGATGAACATAGTTCATCCAGAACACTCACTTTGCTTCCTGCTCATGCTAAGAAGTTTGACACCATCTTGAGGTCAGGGGTTAGTGTACAGGAGCTCCGAGCCCAGGTTCTAGCCCGCCTCGGGGGGTCTGGCCAGAAGAAGCCAAGCAGTCAGGTGGAGGGTTTGGCTGCCCAGTCCAACTCACTTCGATTGCTTGGAAGGCCTGAGCAGAAAGCAGCAAGGCAAGATGCTCTTCAAAGACTAGGACTGTTGAAATTCACTGGAGGCTTGTCTAACAGCAACAACTCCTCCTCTTCCTCCTCTCAACCTCTTGGGACAGAGGGGACTCAACAGTTAAAATCTCCACCAGCAGAAAAGGATCATAAAGAAGCTTTGAAAAAGCTGGGCCTCTTAAACTTGGAATCTTGAAAAATTGTTACAGAAATCTACATAATGAGGACCATAAATAACTGTTATTTTTCTTAACATTCTGTGGTTGGGTGGCCACTGGTTGTCCAGAGCTAGTTGCCAGTTGGCCTTCTCAGTGAGGTTCCCCTGCCCCCAACAAGGCCAATAAGATGTGTCAAGCGTGCAGCCTTTCAGTATACCCAGCAGGGCTTGCTAATGAAACCGCACTCTATAAATACACGTTTCCCTCTTTCTGCTGTTGGGCATTAATAATTCATTGAGTTATTCCTAAAATACTTTATGACGGTAAACAAGAACATTTGATCAGCGAAGCATGTTTAGCAAGGATGCAGGATTGAACCCATAGCTTCTGAGTGGAAGCAGGGAGTCTGAACCTCAGTCTCGAGATTTAAGGAAGAAGCTGCTCGTTGACTCCTTGGAGCTTTTAATCAAGACTGGAAACACACCGAATACAGAACTGTGGGTTTAAGCCCAATACGCTGGCACTGCATTGCGCAGGTCGTGGTGGCTGCTGTACACTGCAGCATTATGTTTCTTCCCTCTGGCAAATTGAAATTACACAGAGCTCGTGTGTCAAATGATCAAATATTTGTTACATTTCCATTAATCATTGTGCCTTTAGAATCTTGTATCTACTTACTGCTTTATAGAGCATTCCATTGTTTATCTAACACGCTCTTTTATATCACGTATTGTATATACTATATAATAGTACAGATGTGTGCATGTATGTAATAATAAATAGCACTTTGAAGCAATAAACAGTTCTTTCAAATTGCAATTCTTCTTCTGTCCGATGTGCTTTTGCCAGGGCATGAAGGAGTAAGAAAGAAAAACTGATATTCATATTTTCCTATCTTGGCTTCAATGAAAGAAAATTGGGCACATTGGAACACGACTGCCTATTCGCTGCTGCTCATGACCAATTTCAGACTGAAGTTCTTTGTGCCTCCTAAATTAGAAATTCCAGAAACAACGTCCGATTCCTATTTTCTGCTCATGCATTCTGCATGCTTTTATATTTGTTTTTTTATATTTATTCATCCATTCGTGTCACATTCCTAAATCAGAGAAAATACTGGGTTGTGATGAACATAGAACATTACAGCGCAGTACAGGCCCTTCGGCCCTCGATGTTGCACCGACCAGTGAAACCAATCTAAAGCCCATCTAACCTACGCTATTCCAATATCATCCAATGAAGGATTTATACACCAAAACATGTCATAGAATCTCTATAGCACAGAAGGAGGCCATTCGGCTCATCGGGTCTGCACCGACCACAATCCGACCCAGGCCCTATTCCTGTAACCCCACACATTTACCCTGCTAATCCCCCCGACACTAAGGGTCAATTTAGCATGGCCAATCAACCTAACCCGCACATCTTTGGATGTCGCCTAGCTTTCTCTCTCTCTTTCTGATGCTGACTGACCTCCTGTACTTCACAGAATCCCTATCGTGTAGAAGAAGGCCCATCGAGCCTGCACTGACAACAATCCCACCCATACCCTATCCTCATAACACTCGTAACCCCATGTATTTACCCTGCTGAGGCAACTAAGGGGCAATTTAGCACGGCCAATCAACCCAGCCTGCACATCTTTGGACTGTGGGAGAAAACTGGAGCACCCGGAGGGAAACCAACGCAGACACAGGGAGAATGTGCAGACTCTGCACAATCACCCAAGGCCGGAATTGAACCTGGGTCCCTGATGCTGCGAGGCAGCAGTGCTAACCACTGTGCCACCGCACCACTCATTACCTTCTCAAGCATTTTCCATTTTTTTCTCACATTTCCAGAATTTGCAGTTTTCCTGAAAGAAAAAAATGTTGTACTTTTATCAAATCCATAAGAATGATCATTTCTGACTGGAAAGTGATGTGCATGCTCCCGATTCATCTTCCCTTCCATCAGTTCTGATCAATGGGGAACATCGGCCTTGGTTTCATCCTCAAGGCAGATGGTGGGAGTTGGGAAAATTCCCGGCCTGGCTTTCCCACCAATGGGAGGAGGAATTGCATTGTAAGAGGCAGGTGCAGGCTGGGGTTGGGCTAGCTGACCCGGGAAAAAGGCCAGAGGTACCAACAATGGCTGCCGGGTGCCGAGGCAGACTGTTTTAAGAAGTCCTGCCTCAGTGCTGTAGGTCTGTGTCCCAATCAAAATAGAAACAGGCCCTCCAGCCCTCAAACCCCACACACATCCCATTCATGCCCCCAATGCCAAGGTATGTTCACCCCCCTCTCCTGCCAAACACCTTCTATGGCCCTCTACCCAGCCCCCCTGGCCACTCATGCCCCCTATGTCAAGCTGTAGTACTTCATGTCCGTTGGCCCACTCTACACAGTATAGACTCAATGAACCCTATAATAACAATGAGATGTGATTTAAAAGAACATTCATTCATAACTTTCCACAATATTAAAAAGTGTAAATAGCTGAAGCAGCAACAACTTGAAACCTCTTGACCTTATGTTAATGAACATTGGTGCAATTGACAGTAGAGATGAGAGACCAGAGCTGTCGAGAAATATTATGGTGCATAGTGAGTGAGTCAATGGGCATAGAAGTGCCACTGCTTGGCAAAGGGAGCATGAGAGGTGATCAGAGATGGATGGAGGGGCATAGCTTGGCATTGGGGACATTGATCCATGGGATTGGTGGAGGGGCATACCTTGGCATGGAGAACATGAGGAGAACCTTTGGAACTTGCATTTTAAAAGGTTCCCTCATACCAACAATGTTCATGACATCTCTGCGGTGCTATGAACCACGACTCATTGAAAACCTGGCCTGAGTCCATCAAAGCTGCGGAGGACTGGGACATACTTATCTCCGTAATGGAGACAGCCAGTTTGGGAATGCCGGGTGCGGGCATCTGACCCAAAGCAGCTCACTCCCATAAAAATAAAAGATTGGAAACCCCAAATCATGAAGGGGGATAGATAAGGTGAATAGTCAAGGTCTTTTCTCCAGGGTAGGGGAGTCCAAAACTAGAGGGCATAGGTTTAATGTGAAAGGGGAAAGATTTAAAAGGGATCTGAGGGGCAACTTCTTCACACAGAGGGTTGTGCGTATATGGAATGAGCTGCCAGAGGAGGTGGCAGAGGCGGGTACAATTACAACATTTAAAAGACATTTGAACAGGTACATGGATGGGAAAAGATTTAGAGGGATATGGACCAAACACAGGGAATTGGGACTAGTTCAGTTTAGGAAATCTGGTCGGCATAGCCGAGTTAGGCCGAAGGGCCTGTTTTCGTGCTGTATATCTGTATGACTATGATTCTCATAATCTGGTCCTGTGTGCCATTTGGTGAAAATCTGGCGCATTAACTCTGTTTCTCTCTCTCTCTCCACAGATGCTGCCTGACTACTGAGTATTTCCAGCATTTTACATCTTTAATTTATGTTGCATTAAGAACTGTGGTAACGGAGCAGACAGAGAGAGTAGAAGAGACTCTTTTGAGGAACCCAGAAAATGTGAAGTCGCGAGTACAAATTATGGCTATTAATTAGACTTTAGCAAAAAAAACACTGAATATCAAAGGTATTTTATTCTGAATGATTCACAAAAATTGCAAGCTCATCTTGCGTCATCTTTTAGCTTTTCTCTTCCTCTTTTGTCTGCGATTACCGTCTTCTTTCTTCTGGTTTCTATTCTTATCTTTGTTGATCTTTCATTTTCAATTCTCTTGCCTCTCTGTATTTCTTTTCTTTTTCTTTTAAACAGAAACATGCACCTCCCCCCAGCATTCTTCTCCAATTCCTTGTTGTTGTTGTCGCCGTGTTATTGTATTTCTCCTGTTTCGAAATGAAAAGACAGCAAAGGAGTTGAGGAAGCAGACTGCTCTTTAGCTTGCCGGTGGGAGGTGGCTCCTGTGTATTCTGCTAGCGGTGACAATAACACTGACTGTAATTCTTTTACTGGCACATTTCCTATTTAATCACTGAATCATTCTGCTATTTCCCAGCTAGGGCTGGTCCTTACCATCTGCCGGGGAGGGCAAGATGGGTTGGTGGGGGCGGGGAGGGGTGGGGGCGGGGAGGGGTGGGGGGGAGGGAGCAGGGTGGAAATTGCAGATACAGGGAAGGCTGCTGCCATGATTGAAACTGGCACGGATAATAAAAGGAGCTGAAGGTTAACTCTTGCTATGCTGGATGCAAGGGAGATGTCTCTTTATTTAAAGAGGCTGTGCAGTCAGACGCAGATGAACTCCTAACTCGTTCAGGTCAGGGTTTTCTTGAAACTGCGGCAATTTGTAAGTCTTTGTTCAAGCTCCGATTTTTGGACATGAAGTTGGCCATCAAATAGGTATAACGCCAAACACTGCAAAGTTATAAACTTTATGCAGCAAAAATTGGAATCCAAGTATCTGTTGCTGTTTTTCAGTAATGTGGGCATAGATTTTAGGGCCCTCGGGTGTTGGTGGGGGCAGTGGCTAAACAGAGATGGATGGGATCCAAAAATACTAGTGCCAGCCGTTTAATGGAAGTGCGATTGGGACTGGGAGGATAACCTGCTCCCACACGTGGGGTAGCCTTTTAGGCTTGTTAAAGTCCTTGTCAAGTGCAACTGATGATCTAAATGTCTCTGGCTCAATCCCAGGTTCTGGCACGAGCCCACTTGCTGGCTTTCTTTGCCATCTGATAATTGGCACTGCATTTGGGTAGCATGGTGGCACAGTGGTTAGCACTGCTGCGTCACAGCGCCAGGGACCCGGGTTCAATTCCTGGTTTGGGTCACTGTCTGTGCAGAGTTTGCACATTCTCCCCATGTCTGCGTGGGTTTCCTCCGAGCGTTCCGGTTTTCCCCCACACTCCAAAGGTGTGTAGGTTAGGTGCATTGGTCATGCTAAATTGCCCCTTAGTGTCCTGGGATATGTAGGTTAGAGTGAATAGTGGGGTAAGTATGTGGGTTACGGCCTAGGTGGGATTGTTGTCGGTGCAGACTCAATGGGCTGAATGGCCTCCTTCCGCACTGTAGGGATCCTATGTTAAAGGCGGCTGAAAAGAATTTTGCAGGCAGCCTCCAGTTTTCCACACCCGTGTAGGCCAGTTCAGGTGTCTGATCGCAGGCCGGGAGTCACTGCTCCAGGCAGGTCTGGAGGCCTACTCTGCCTGCCTGGGTGTGAGAGTATTTACGTGCTGTCCCATGAAGGGAATTTCCCCCACCCACCCTACGCCCCCCCTGCTCCCTGCACACCCACCACGCTGACCCCCACGGCAGTGTGGTCAGATGACCCAGGACCTCCAGGATTGTTACAGAAATATTAATATTTATTCAAGAGCATGGAGAAAAACGCAATGTGGAAGCCAAGTTTAAACACAGCCAGACTCCGTAATTTGCAAACTGCAGAGCTGGAACAGACAGTTTTCATGCAGCAGGGCCTTGGACAATCAACTTCCTGCTGAACCCAGACAGTCCTAGAACTACCTAGCCAGGTGTTAATGGCCACATTGATTCAGAATGAACCGTTGTTTAAACCTCCAATGTTCAACGAATGCTATGATGTGGAGATGCCGGCGTTGGACTGGGGTAAACACAGTAAGAAGTTTAACAACACCAGGTTAAAGTCCAACAGGTTTATTTGGTAGCAAAAGCCACAAGCTTTCAGAGCCTTAAGCTCCTTCTTCAGGTGAAAGGGGCACACAACAGCACTCACCTGAAGAGGGAGCTTAAGGCTCCGAAAGCTTGTGGCTTTTGCTACCAAATAAACCTGTTGGACTTTAACCTGGTGTTGTTAAACTTCTTACAAAGAATGCTACGCAGACTTGATGGCACCCAGCTCAGTGGAAGGTCAGAGGCATAGCACAACAAGGACTGCACTTGGCAGTTAAAGGTTCAAAACCATGTTCTGCGACTTCCAAATATGGAAAGCAGTCACCTCATTGGATCGCCCTACCGTCACCCAATGCTAATATTGGACACAGGCCACAAAAGGGCGCAAAGAGGGGATCAAAGGAACAACCTGGAGTCCCAGCTCTCTCTGCTTTTTCGCACCTTCTTCAATGGCGTCTCCAGAGAGCATCTTCAACTGGCAGCCGAGCAGCACCTTGTACTTCGTGGTGAGAATCATCAGACTGACCAGATGCGGTAGCCCACCCTGGTGAGACGACCTGAAGACTAGAACCAGCCCTGGATGAGGGGGAAGCCCAAATCGACAACTGCAGATCCTGAAGCACCAGCCAATCTCAAAGACTGAGGAACAGTCTGTCCCAACCTTATGGAAGAGGAATTACCAGTCTTCAGATATTACCAGTTTCAGATAAAGAGGTCAAATACAGCGAAGAGGAAATGTGGATAGGGTGTAGCGAATCCTCGGGAGCATGTGTCAGGAGTAGAAACCTAGTGTAGATTTGAGACTGTTTACTTAGAGATTTAATACTGTCCACTGAAGAGTCCTGTGAAGAGATTGAATATTGTTTTTCCATGAGAAAGTGTTCAATAAAGTTGTGTTGGACCTTCACCTGACTTTTGTCCCCTTTGTCTATCTCACTGCGTATTATTTCCAGCTTAAAATGACAGTTAAGGTTATGGAACTCCAGCTATAATTAGTGAAATGGAGCTACCACTGGAAACGGATGTTTTGGACACCCTGTTGTGTGCCCCTTTCAAACAGAGCTACACGTGGTATTTTCTTACATTTTCTCATTGAAATCTCTCCACACTTCACACCAGTCCCCAGTTGAGAGTACCTGGGCATCTCCATTATCCACCTCTGGGAGACTTGCACGAGTGACTGTAGACCACATTTCCACCGCTCATTATGCAGAAGCCATTGGGGCCTTGCTCAGTGTCTCATTATATGGGGATGTGTGAGTCTCTGAAAACTCTGTACAAGAGCAAAATGCTGCAGATCCTGGAAATCCGAAATAAAACTCGTACAGTATCGGCAAAGGCAGAAAGAAAATTAATGGCTGAAAATCTCCGTCCTCGATCGCGTCTGGGATTCTCCGGTGCCGTTGAAAGTGAATGGGGTTTTGGCTGAAACGACAAATTCTCTGTTCCCACTTGCAGTGGGTTGGCCACGGACAAGAGCGGAGAATCCCACTCAATGTTTCAGGGTGATGATCTGATATTGGTCCGAAACTTTGGACTGAATTTGTCGATAAAGCAGCCATCCTGCAGGCACCCAAAATGGGAGGCGAACCTGCTTTGGCGGGTGGCAGGACACAGTGTGGCCGATTAAGCATGAGCCACCAGTGCCACCATCCAATTAAGGACAATGGCCTGCCCCCCCCAAGAGATCCTGGTCCAATCAGAGGCTTTGCGGCCTTAGCAGTGCCACCACCAATGGCGGTGATTGCTGATGCTGCAAGTGCAGGGAGATGCCCACTCAGTGACTGGCACCCTCAGAGAGAGTTTGGGAGAAGCTGGAGCCAGGCTGGCGGGGTCTCTGTGATCAAGGATGGGGTGGCTGCGGAGCATTTGGCGGTGGATATCATTGCCACAGGGGACAGGCATTGCTGCTGAGGGGACCACCCCTCCCTCCATGTATGGGCCATGGAGTATGCATAAAATCCTAGTGGAAGGCTTTACCAGGTTTCATTGTGCGGTCTCCCCACTCAGCAGCTGGCCCTCTCGCCAAAGAGAAAATGTCCGCTGAGCTGGGTGGTGGGCGGCCTGTAATTGGCTACGTAAATAACTCGGTTGGCCACCCAGCACCCCAGCTGATCCAACAGATCTTCTGGATTCTTTCCCTCACCGCTTTTCCAACCCTCCTGCCTTTCTTTTAGGTGTCCTCATCACCAACAACCTGTCCTGGTACCCCCAAGCCGACACTGTAGTTAGGAAAGCCCATCAACACCTCTACTTTCTCAGAAGACTCAGGAAATTTGGCATGTCCGCTACGACTCTCACCAACTTTTACAGATGCACCATAGAAAGCATTCTTTCTGGTGTATCACAGCTTGGTATGGCTCCTGCTCTGCCCAAGACCGCAAGGAACTACAAAAGGTTGTAAATGTAGCCCAATCCATCATGCAAACCAGCCTCCCATCCATTGACTCTGTCTACACTTCCCGCTGCCTCGGCAAAACAGCCAGCATAATTAAGGACCCCATGCACCCCAAATATTCTCTCTTCCACCTTCTTCCATCAGGAAAAAGGTACAAAAGTCTGAGGTCACGTACTGATCGACTCAAGAACAGCTTCTTCCCTGCTGCTGTCAGACTTTTGAATGGACTTATCTTGCATTAAGTTGATCTTTCTCTATACCCTAGCTATGATTGTAACACTACATTCTGCAATCTCTTGTTTCCTTCTCTATGAACGGTATGCTTTGTCTGTATAGCATGCAAGAAACAATACTTTTCACTGCCGATACATGTGACAATAATAAATCAAATCAAATCAAATCAAAATCAAAATCCCAGCCCTTCGACAAAGGCCACAGACAATTCCGGCTGTTTACTCTGTTTTTCTCTCTCTACAGCCGCTGCCTGATCTGCCGAGCATTTCTGTTCATAGAACATAGAACATTACAGCACAGTACAAGCCCTTCAGCCCTTGATGTTGCGCCGACCAGTGAAACCAATCTAAAGCCCATCTAACCTACACTATTCCAATATCATCCATATGTTTAGCCAATAACCATTTGAATGCTCTTAATGTTGACGAGTCCACTACTGCTGCAGGCAGGGCATTCCACGCCCTTACTACTCTCTGAGTAAAGAACCTACCTCTAACATCTGTCCTATATCTCTCACCCCTCAATTTAAAGCTATGTCCCCTCGCATAATTCTGAGAATTCCGCTGCGTGGAAGCACCAACATTTTATCTTTCATCATTTTTACTGATGACTGGTGTTGTGACATTCATGTAGACAGGGGAGGCCCCAAGTGGTGATTCAGGGATTTGCACAGGAGTAGATTGCAGAGAGGTCATCCCGAGCTACCATCACATATGTTACTAATCACAAAGCAGTAGGTTTCTTGCAAGTACTTTTAATCAGAAATTGTGTGGTGTAAGGAACAAAACCTTGTGTGTGCGCTGGGCACCACAGGGGAGCAGAACAACAACATGAATGGACAGCTGTGTGTGTTTCTTAAAAATAAGATACAAATTTGTTCTTATATCACAGCTCATCCCCTCCAACCAATATTGGCAAAATGTTTTTAAGGTTATGGGGCATTTAGAAACATAGAAACTAGAAGCAGGAGTAGGCCATTCGGCCCTTTGAGCTTGCTCTGCCATTCATTTTAATCAAAGTTGATCATCGAATTCAATATTCTGATTCCCCCCTCCCCCCCATATCCCTTGATCCCTTTAAGCCCCAAGAGCTATATCTAATTTCTTCTTGAAATCAAACAACGTGTGTCTGCGTGGGTTTTCCTCTAGGTGCGCTGGTTTCCTCCCATTGTTCGGGGATGTGCGGGTTGGGTTGGTTGGCCATGCTAGATTGCCCCTTAGTGTCAGGGGGGCCAGCGGGGTGGATGCGTGGGGCTGCGGGGATGGGGGCTGGGTGGAGTTGTGGTCGGTGCAGACTCGGTGGGCCGGATGGCCTCCTTCTGCGATGTGGGGATTCTATGATTCTATGAAAGGGATGCTTATTGATTCTGGAGTGATCCTTATTGTTGTGGAAGCATTGTCCAGGAAGTACAAACCCTAAATCAACAGGTCAGAAGTTACATCTGGGAGAAAATAATGAGACAGTAATAATAACCGTTTCCTCCCACAGTCCAAAGATTAGATGAGTTGGATTAGCCATGGAAAATGTGTGGGGTTATAGGGATAGGGCTGAAAGAGGGCCTGGGTAAGATACTCTGTCAGAGAGTTGGTGCAGACTCTATTGGCTAAATGGCCTGCTTCTGCACTGTAGGGATTCTATGATTCTATAATGAGACAGTTGAACATCATCTGTGAGCACCAGTAGAGTTGACAAAAATTCAAAGTTTTAATGATGTCAAGAAGACAAATTAAAAAATAAAACTTACCTTGAACCCACCAGGGAAACTATCAGGAAACGACCACAGCAATTAAGAGTGCTCCAAGAGAGACAGAATACCTGTTCACCCCGGTTCAGACACTATTAGAAATGGCAAACCAGTATCCACAGCACCTAAAGGAGATTGTAAAGTGAAAAAAAAAGCCCTGAAAATAAGATATTAAAATCTGCCGCTCACAGCTCCCCACCACCACAAATAAACATTGAGAAACTTTAAAAGGATATTGTTGTTCTGCTGGACATTTTGTAACTGTTTGATTTTTACGGCGGCTTTTTTCTTAAATAGCATCTGCTTTACTCATTCATCACTCACAGCATGTCACAAAGATGATAGATTTTATTAGGTTTCACTGGACAACAGTGAAAGTGTCAAAGGAAACATTAGGAAGGTAGTATGGCATCCTGGGGGCATTTGTCCAACATATTTATAGATTTCTGTTGTTGAATTTATTTCAGTCTCTTAAGACAGAATGAAGCTTAATTGTAGATCCAACTATCTTTCTTCCCTCCTTTTTTCTTTCCCTTTTCTCTTCTCTTTCCCTGAAAGACGGCAAGTGGTCTTCCTTCTGGAATAAGTTGAGGGTGGATGTTGACAGGTTATTTTACCTCGGGGAGTCAGAACAGCTGAGACTGCTCCTTGTTTAACATCCATACACATGAACTTTCGAGCTAGAGGGGCGGCACGGTAGCACAGTGGTTAGCACTGCTGCTTCACAGCTCCAGGGTCCTGGGTTCGATTCCCGGCTCGGGTCACTGTCTGTGTGGAGTTTGCACATTCTCCTCGTGTCTGCGTGGGTTTCCTCCGGGTGCTCCGGTTTCCTCCCACAGTCCAAAGATGTGCAGGTTAGGTTGATTGGCCAGGTTAAAAATTGCCCCTTAGAGTCCTGTGATGCGTAGGTTAGAGGGATTAGCGGGTAAATATGTGGGTGTAGGGCCTGGGTGGGATTGTGATCGGTGCAGACTCGATGGGCCGAATGGCCTCCTTCTGCACTGTAGGGTTTCTATGATTCTATGAATAACAATAAGGAAAAGAACTTTGGCTGATTTCCTCCTTCCTAGTCAAGGGCACAGTGAGCTTATTGTACCATCCACACCAGTCTGTCTGATATCACGCAATTCAGTACAGAGGAGAGAACAGATTTGAGGTTATCTTTGTCTGTATGGCACAGTGACTGTGCACCAAAGCACTGGAGCATCAGAATTTTCTTTTAAAATGTGTCCTGTTATTTTAAAAATAAATAAGGGCAATTTGTGAGGGAATGAAAGCAGAGCTAGCTGAAGTGAACTGGCAAATGAACTTAAGGCATAGGTCAATGGAGGTTCAGTGGAAGGAGGCAGTGGCATAGTGATGTTGTCACTGGACTAATCCAGAGACCCAGGATAATGCTCAGGAAGAAATCCCACCGTGGCAAATGAAATTGGTCCTGCAGAAAGTGAGTCTGGGGAATTAATAATGGAAAATAAAGAGTTGGCATTGGTTTTCACTATAGCAGATACAAGTAACATCCCAGAAATAGCTGTAAATCAGGGAGGAACGCAGGAAAATTACAATCACTAGTGGTACTTAGCAAATTGTTGAAGCTGCAGGTCGACAAATCCCCAGGTCATGATGGACTTCATCCCTAGGGTCTTAAAATAAGTTGCCAGTGAGAGATTAATGCATTGGTTTTAATTTTCCAAAATTCCCTCGATTCAGGGGAGGTGCCATTGGATTGGAAAATAGTAAACTCCTTTATTGAAAAAAGGAAGGAACATCTGTCACAGGGTAAATGTTGGGAGTTATTATTAAAGATGTTATGGCAGGGCTCTTAGGAAAAAATCATGGTAATCAGGCAGAGTCAACATGGTTTTGTGAAAGGGAAATCATGTTTAACCAATTTATCGTAGTTCTTTGAAGGGGTCACACGTGCTGTGGATCAAAAGGGAACTGTTGGAGGTATTGTACTTAGATTTTCAAAATGCATTTAATGAAATTTAATAATTGAGTGGCATGCCTTATGAGGATAGGCTGAGGGAGCTCGGTCTTTTCTCCTTGGAGAGACGTAGGATGAGAGGAGACCTAATAGAGGTATATAAGATGTTGAGAGGCATAGATCAGGTGGACTCTCAGAGGCTTTTTCCCAGGGTGGAAATGGCTGCTACGAGAGGACACAGGTTTAAGGTGCTGGGGGGTAGTTACAGGGGAAATGTTAGGGGGAAGTTTTTCACACAGAGGGTGGTGGGCGAGTGGAATCGGCTGCCGTCAGTGGTGGTGGAGGCAAACTCAATAGGAATTTTAAGAGATTCCTGGATGAGTACATGGGACTTAATAGGATGGAGGGTTATAGGTAGGCCTAGAAGGTAGGGATATGTTCGGCACAACTTGTGGGGCCGAAGGGCCTGTTTTGTGCTGTAGTTTTTCTATGTTTCTATGTTTCTAACGTTTTGGCCTCAACTGCTTTCTGTATTAGTGAATTCCATACATTCTCCACCCTCTGGGCGAAGAAATTTCTCCTCACCTCAGTTCTAAAAGGTTTACCCCTAATCCTCAAACTATGACGCCTAGTTCTGGATTCCTCTACCATTGGGAACATTCTTTCTGAATCTATCCTGTCTAACCCTATTAGAATTTTATAAGTTTCTATGAGATTCCCTCTCACTCTTCTAAACTGCAGTGAATATAATCCTAACCGACTTAGTCTCTCCTCATATGACAGACCTGCCATCCCAGGAATCAGCCTGGTAAATCTTTGCTGTACTCCGTCTATAGCAAGGACATCCTTCCTCAGATAAGGACACCAAAACCGCACACAATACTCCAGGTATGGCCTCACTAACGCCCTATGCAATTGCAGCAAAATATCCCTATTCCTGTACTCAAATCCTCTTGCTATGAAGGCCAACATACCATTTGCCTGCTGTACCTGAGTGCTTACTTTCAGCGACTGATACACGAAAACTCCCAGGTCCCGCTGAGTGTCCACTCTCCCAATTTACACCCATTCAAGTAATAATCTGTCTTCCTATTATTGCTACCAAAGTGGATAACCTCAAATTTATCCACATGCAGATGCCCACACACTCAGCCTGGCCAAATCACTCTGAAGCATCTCTGCATCCTCCTCACAGCTCACCCTCCCACCCAACTTTGTATCATCTGCAAATTTGGAGATAATACATTCAGTTCCCTCTTCCAAATCATTAATATATAATGTGAACATTATAATGTGAACCCCACTAGTCACGGACTGCCAATCAGAAAAAGATCCATTTATGCCAATACTTTGCTTCCTATCTGCTAACCCGCTTTCTATTCATCTCAAGACATTACCTACAATCCCATGTGCTTTACCTTTACATAGTAGTCTATTGCATGAAACCTTGTCGAAAGCCTTCTGAAAGTCTAAATAAACCACATCCACTAGTTCTCCTTGGTCAACTCTACTAGTTACATCCTCAAAAAATTCCAATAGATTCGTCAAGCATGGTTTGTAAATCTATGCTGGCTTTATTTGATTATGGCGCTGCCTTCCAAATGCCGAGTTATGAAATCCTTGATAATAGACTCCAGCAACTTCCTCAGTACCGATGTTAGGCTCACTGGTCTATAGTTCCCTGTTTTCTCGCTACTTCCTTTTTTGAATAGCTACCCTCCAATCTGTAGGAACCATTCCAGAGTCCAAAGAATTTTGGAGAATAACCACCAATGGATTTACTATTTCCAGGGCCAGTTCCTTAAGTTCTCAAGGATGAAGATTATCAGGACCTAGAGATTTATCCATCTTCAATCCCATCAATTTCCCCAAAACCATTTCTCTACTGATGCTGATTTCCTTCAGCTCCTCATTAAAACACGTTTCTCCCAGTACATCTGGTACATTATTCATGGTAAGCAGGGTTTAATTAATATTAATTACATTTATATTTTGCTTGATAAATTTCACAGTTAAGAATGGTAATCTTAAAAAAAAATCCACCACAGGGAAGAAGGAGGGGACAATGAGTGAGGTGGAGAACAGCAACAGGCAATGAAGTGTCGGGAAGGGTAAAGAAATCGGAAAAGATAAGGAAATAGTGGAAGCAACGAGGTTGTATCAGAAATAGGGTCAAAATATGTTAATATCACAGGAAAAACCCTCTCCATTGCCTTTTGTCCAACCCAAACCAGAAAAGATCTTCCCCTACCAGAAAAATTGGATTTCCCCCATTTCCTGCTGATATCTTAAAATCCAATGCGGATATTATTGGAACTCTTTGAAGTGCAGCAAGTGCATAAATATGTGATGAACATGTTGAGGAGAAATGTTTTTTATCAGTTCACTTCATATTCAGTGTAGCTAATAGATATCTAGGAGTGGTTACAAGGCAGTAATATAATCACAAACTTATGATCATTTACATGTAAAATCAGAGGAGACCAGTTGATATTAATTGGTCCAGACAGTTGCATATTCCTCCACATCTTCATCTTGCCTGTCTTTTTCACTAGACACTCTCAGGTTCATTAGCTTTGCTTCACAAATACATTTTTTGTGTTTCTTTTTTTATTTTTCTTAGCATAACCTGGCACTTAGGAGTAATCTATCATTTTTCACAATTTTAAAACTGATTTGAATTCACAAGGAGTTTCCCCCTCACTTGCCTTCCAATTCAATTCCCTTCATTATTCCATCCATCTGCTTGTAAGATATTCCTCCTGCAATCTATTTCCTGTACCTCGGAGAACCTTTCTCACACATTTAAGATCGTCCTATTTCACATGTTGGCAAGGTCTCTCCGTCATTTACATGTCTGTGGTGCATTTGGAGAATGACACTCAGGAACACACTTGATAAACAAAAGTAACTTTATTGTGGTGGGTCCTCTCTCATACTTGCTGCTTCCGTGTTTCCTGCTCTACATAGCATTGCATCACTTCCTTGCATACATTACAATGGCAGGGCTCTACAGTGAGCTCTAGGGGGGGGCACGGTGGCACAGTGGTTAGCACTGCTGTCTCACAGCAATTGGGATCTAGGTTCAATTCCGGCCTCGGGTCACTGTGTGGAATTTGCATTTTCTCCCCATGTCTGAGTGGGTTTCCTCTGGATGCTCCCGTTTCCTCCCACAGTCCAAAGATGGGCGAGTTAGATTGATTGGCCATGCTAAATTGACCCTAGTGTCAGGGGAATTCACAGAGTAAATATGTGGGGTAGAGGAATAGGGCCTGGGTGGGATTGTGGTCGGTGCAGACTCGATGAGCTGAATGGCCTCCTTCTGCACTGTAGGGATTCTATGAACCAAAAGGGACAAATATATAACATTTCCTCCTCCCTTAATTTGAATGTTCCCAAGACAAGTTCACCATCAACAATAGTCAACGGGTTAGTTACTACTATAAATTCAGGCATCCTGGAGGTTGGCGCTCTCGGAACCACTGGCGTTTTTATCTTCACACTGACATCAGTGGTGGTTGTCCCTGCACCTGAGCAGAGGGTGAGGTGTTGACTTCCTCATTTGGTGGTGTAGGGCTTACAGGAAAGTCCTGACTTGGTAAAGCTGAACCCAAATTCTCAACAGGCTCCAATCTTAGCAGATCTGTTTTTCCAGCCAATAACCTGTCTGCATGCCTGCGCCAGATGATGTCATCTGAGGCCTGGATAGTGTAAGAGACAGGCCCAGTCTGCACAAGGACTGTGGCAGGAGCCCATTCTCCCCTGGGGAGTAATTCTGAGCCAAGACTCATCGTCCCTGGTTAAAAACTCTGTGCTTTGCATTTCTTTCATTCTGTTCCACTTGTGCTTGTTGTTGTTGTTGTCACACAATCCCCTTGGTTTTTGGAAGTTTTAGAAGATAGAATACAGAATGCAGTCATTATGAGTAATGTAGGAGAGGTCTTGGTTGTGGCATGCATGGTCTTCTGATAGATCAGTAAGAATTTGTTGAGGCATTGGATAAGTGAATCTTGTTCTTTGGTTGTTTTCAAAGCATGATTCATGGTTTGGATGAAGCGCTCTGCTAATCCATTAGTGGCAGGGTGATATGGCACAGATGTAGTGTGTTGAATGCATTTTCTTTGTCGGAAGTTCTCAAATTCCTGCAAGACAAATTGAGGTCCATTGTCGCTCACCAGCACTTCTGGAAATTCAAACTTCTTCCAGCTTCTCAATGATCTTCTCAGATGAGGTAGATGTCATCACAGCGACCTCTGGTAATTTGGTGTGAGTGTCAACAGTTACTAAGTACATGTGTTCTCTGAAAGGTCCTGCAAAATCCATATGTATATGTTGCTGAGCCTCTTCAGGTCACGCCCATGGATGCAGGGATGCTAAGGGTGGCAGGTTCCTCGCCTTTGCACAGGAAGAACATGTTCCAGCTTTTTCTTTGATCTCAGCATCAAGTTCATGCCACCAGAAATAATGTCTTGCAATTTCCTTCATGCGTACAACTCTGCAATGGTCCCCATGTAGCTTCTCTAACACCCGTTTCCTCAATGGTGGCAGAATAATCACTCGGAACCCCAATAGAAGACATGCTGACTGTACTGACAGCTCCATTCTCCTGAAGTAGTAAAGTGTCAGGCTATGTGTCAGTCCTGAAGTCTTTCCTTGTAAAACCATGTCCATCAGTTCTGAGAGTTCAGGGTCATTCCAGATGTGCTTTCTCACTTGCATAGAAGTGACTGGTTTGTTGTCAATGTGTTTAAAGTAGAAAATATTCCCCTTCGAGCAGTCTGAAGAACTGATGGGTATTGGCAACTTTGAACGTCCATCTGCATTACACATTAAGTAGACTGGTGGTATTTAATTATGTAGGTATGTGCAGACAGGAGCAATGTCCATCCTACTTTCAGCGAGTGACGAAATTCCTGTGTGTGGTCCAAAATTGATAGTGAGTGGACAATGGTCTACTGTCAGCGATACAAACTTTCTCCCATATAGGAACTGATGGAATTTCTTGATAAAAGCAAATTACTGCAGATGCTGGAATCTGACAAATGGTCATCTGGACTTGAAACGTCAGCTCTTTTTTCTCTCCTTATAGATGCTACCTGCTGAGATTTTCTAGCATTTTCTCTTTTGATGGAATTTCTTGATGCCGGAGATGATCCCCAGTGCATCCCATTCAATCTGGATAGAATTGCACTCAGCTTTGCTTAAGGTTTGAGAAGTAAAAGCAATGGGTCTTTCTTCACCCGCTGGCACGATAGGGGAGACCACCGCTCCTACACCATAAGCAGATGCATCACAGGCTAACTGTATGGGTAATGTAGGATCAAAGTGCTGAGAGCTTCAGATTTAAGTGCCTCTTCTTTGGCTTGCATGAAGGGTTAATTGCATTGATTTGGCAACTTTCACATCTTGTTCTGGCACAAGAGGTTGTGTAATGGTTTCAGAATTGTTGCCAAGTTTGGGTCAAATCTTCCATAATAATTCAACAATTCCAGGAAGGAACGTAACTGGCTAATATTCTGAGGTGCAGGCGCCTCTGTAGTGGCCTTAACCTTAGAAGGAGATTTGTGAAAGCCGGGGATGTCAAACACATGTCCCGTTACTCAACAGAGGACTGGAACAACTCACACTTGTCCTTATAGACCCTCAGACCAAGGTCTTCCAATCTTTGGAGAGTGGCATCCAAGTTTCAAAGGTCTTTCTCTTCATCTCTTCCAGTGACTAGGATGTTGTCCAAATGGCACTGGACTCCGCTCAGTCTGCTCAGGATCTGATCCATTGCCATTTGAAACAATGCAGGAGCATTGGCAAATGGCAATCTTCAGTACCGGAACAAGCCTTTGTGTGTCACAATTGTCAGGAGTTCCTGTGACTTCAGTACGCCTGGCTCAGGTCAATTCTGCAGAAATTCTGGCCTCCTGCCAACCCTGCAAACAGGTCCCAGGTGTACGGTAATGGGTAATGTTCAGCGCATAACACTGGAATTATGGTGATCTTGAAGTCCCCACGAATCCTCACAGAGCCATCTTTTGTAATGATTGGAACAATAGACATGGCCCATTCGCTGATACTGACAGGTTCCAAAACTCAAGTCTTCAAAGCCACTCCAAGTCAGCCTCCACCTTCAATCTAATATCATATGGTACAAGCCATACCTTCAAACATCTTGCTTGGCTTCTGTATTTTATTTTTAATTTGACTGTAATGTCCTTCTTGCTCCAAAATTCTCCGTTGAAAACAACTGTGTGCTTTTTAAAAATTTTCATGAGGCCTGATTCTCCATTAGCCATCATGTGGACTTCAGCCCAATTCAGTCAAGTCTTTTCCAGCCCTGTCATGATGCATCAATGCGGGGTAGTTTCCCTTCACTTCGTGTAGAGGCAAATCTGCTGTTTGTTCATTAAGCGGCACAGCCACTTCAATGCGGCCCTTCAGGGGAACCATTTCTCCTGCATACAACTATCCTTGATGGCTTTAAGAGAATGTGCTGGAATTTCTCATTGTAGATAGTCTCTGGCACCAGGGAGATTGCTGCCCCAGTGTCAGATTCCATCCTTACTTACTGCCCTTCCCGCAGTGGAGTGACCTGGTATCAAATCCCACTCACCTGATGAAGGAGCAGCGCTTCGAAAGCTAGTGGCTTTTGCTACCAAATAAACCTGTTGGACTTCTTTCAGTGTGTAGTGCCAGCAAAGGCTAACACATGTAGTGATAGCTTCTCCTCTAACTGTGAGACACATTTTCCCGTCCCACCCGCCATGGGAATTGTAGCGGGCAAGGTGCAGACCATGGAAAGATCCGTTGACTTCAGGTGGAATTTTACAGTTTCAGGACAAGCGCAGCCATAAAATCCCACCCATGAGTCACTTCGCACTTCTCGATCCTGTTGTATAGCTTTTTATTTTTATTTATTGTTTGCTTGTCCTGAAAATGGAAAATCCCACTCGAGGTCAACGGGCCTTTCCATAGCCCATCCCTTACCTGCTCCGATTCCCATGGTGGGCGGGCTGAGAAAATTCGCCCCCATCTGTCCTTTTCTTCCCACAGTGCGACATTCCACGTCTTTACGTCAGCATTCAGCAGATTTGGCTGAGCGCTGAATTCTCCCTTCTCGCTGGCAACGGCGGTGAGGTGTGAACATCCGGAGAATTAGAAACATAGAAACCCTACAGTGCAAAAGGAGGCCATTCGGCCCATCGAGTCTACACCGACCACAATCCCACCTAGGCCCTACCCCCACATATTTACCCGCTAATCCCTCTAATCTACGCATCTCAGGACTCTAAGAGGCAATTTTTAACCTGGCCAATCAACCTAACCTGCACATCTTTGGACTGTGGGAAGAAACCGGAGCACCCGGAGGAAACCCACGCAGACGCGAGGAGAATGTGCAAACTCCACACAGACAGTGACCCGAGCCGGGAATCGAACCCAGGACCCTGGAGCTGTAAAGCAGCAGTGCTAACCACTGTGCTACCGTGCCGGCACAGATCTTTAAAAAGCTCCTCTCTCAATGTTATCATGTTTGCAGTTATCTGCTAAGAGATTGTGGTAGCGTGGCCCCTTTAAGGAGGCATTCCCTGAGGGCCACGTGATTGGGCTGGACAATATGGAGTGTTGAGCCGGGAAGCTAAGCCAATCAAGTGAAAGGGCGCGTATCCCGGGTCAGGGAGAATCCTCAGTTGGAGCCAGGGGGGCAGGTTGTACAGGGTGGCATGGTGGCACAACGGTTAGCACTGCTGCCTCACAGTGCCAGGGACCCGGGTTCGATTCTGGCCTCGGGTCCCTGTCTGTGTGGAGTTTGCACGTTCTTCCCATGTCTGCGTGGGTTTCCTCCGGTTTCCTCCCACAGTCCAAAGATGTGCGGGTTAGGTTAATTGGCTATGCTAAATTGACCCTGGTGTCAGGGAGAATAGCAGGGTAAATATGTGCGGTTGTGGAAATAGGTCATAGAGTCATAGCGGTTTACAGCACGGAAACAGGCCCTTCGGCCCAACTTGTCCATGCCTTTTTTAAAAAACCCTTAAGCTAAGGCCCTGGGTCAGATTGTGGTCAGTGCAGACCTGATGGGCCGAATGGCCTCCTTCTGCACTGTGGGGATTCTATGGATTCTATGTCCAGTTGCAGAATTATTCTGTTTCACCCTATTAATGTAAATGCTTATTTATTTGTTGGCAATAAAGTCTTTTGTTATTTAAGTGTTATCAAGTCACGCTCAATTTATTGGCGATACAGGTCATTTATTTAAAAAAACAATATTCTCCACAAGTTCTTGGCTGTGCCTGTTGAACTCTGCCAGTCTGTTAAAGTATTGTGCCATAGGCTAAAGTAGGAATTAAAGATCTTAATGACCACTTTGTATTTGGCAGTTTCTTCATCAGCCTCTGTTTTATTAAAATGTTTGCCAATTGCATAAAGGCGAACAATGACTTGATACTTATTTGGTTTCTGTGCGAGTCCGGAGGCATTGGCTGGATCGGCGACACCAGTTTCTGCAGTGCTCAGCTAGGTTGAGGTCCTCCACGAGGCCCAGGGGCTTGGGCAGAGTTCAGACATTCTCCATAACTCCGTGCACTTTTAGTCGACCGTCGGAGGACTCCAGTGTCAATTAATTGCTCTGATTTTTGCTCGGGCTGTTTCTCGTGTGTGCTCTGCTGGGCCAACAGCCTGGCCTCTCACACCTTTATCAACGTCAACTGGGATCCTTAGTAAATGGTTCTCGGACCCGCTGCCACTCTGTATTATTGTTAATGACTATTTACAGAGATGGACTTTGGCAGGACTCCATTAGAACCTTCTTCCCTTAGGTTCCAGTTACATGTGATCTGACACCATCTGACATCACTGATAATGCACTGTTAGGATACTAGCTATTAACCCCTTCTACGACAAAACTTTACTTAAAATACTTCCACTTAGTAATCAACCAGGTTGTCTCCTAACTTAGTAGCTTTATCATTCTAAATTTCAATGTTGGAAGTAATAAGAGAAAATGGGATTTTTCAAGTATTTAAAAACATTTGAACAACATGAGTAATCACATTTGAACAAACCAGGAGTCAGAAAATGTGCAGATTAGGTGGATTGTCCATGCTAAACTGCCCCTTAGTGTCCAAAGAGGTATAGGTTAGGTGGATTAGTCATCATAAATGCACAGGGTTACAGGGATAAGGACTGGGTTGAAGCTTTTTCGGAGAGTCAGTGCAGATTTGATGGACCGAATGGCCTCCTTCTGCACTATCGGGACTCTATGGTTCTATGGCTAAGCCTATTCTGTACATCGAATCATACAATCCCTACTGTGCTGAAGGAGGCCATTCGGCCCATCGAGTCTGTACCGACCACAATCCCATCCAGGCCCCTGACACTAAGGGGCAATTTAGCTTGGCCAATCCACCTAACCTGTACATCTTTGGACTGTGGGAGGAAACCGGAGCACCCGGAGGAAATCCACTCACATGTAGTGAGGAAAATGTATGTCTTTTGTCTAAGACAACATCTGTCCTACATTTTATAAATTATTGGGCTTTCATTATAAAATGATTCAGAAATTCAATATTTGAAAGAATGGTAGCAAGGATTTACAGTAAGTACTATAGAGCATGCAGGAAGGGCGGCACGGTAGCACAGTGGTTAGCACTGCTACTTCACAGCTCCAGGGACCTGGGTTCAATTCCCGGCTTGGGTCACTGTCTGTGTGGAGTTTGCACATTCTCCTCGTGTCTGCGTGGGTTTCCTCCGGGTGCTCCGGTTTCCTCCCACAGTCCAAAGATGTGCGGGTTAGGTTGATTGGCCATGCTAAAAAATTGCCCTTCGTGTCCTGGGATGCGTAGGTTAGAGGGATTAGTGGGTAAATATGTAGGGATATGGGGGTAGGGCCTGGGTGGGATTGTGGTCGGTACAGACTCGATGGGCCGAATGGCCTCTTTCTGTGCTGTAGGGTTTCTAAGATTTCTAAGAATAGTTGTAAGTATTACAAGGGAAACATATTGCATATAGTTTACTGTCGTAAATTTGGATAATTTAACTCTTAAAGAGGTTTCTGCTTTGTTTGATGCAGCTCCCGAACACCCCTCCTTCCTGATGTTATTTCATATTTGTCACTACACTTTGTGCTATGGTTTTTCTGTGCCCAACAGGATACTTCTAAAGAAAAATACATCAAGAAAAATGGTCTGACGTGGTCCATTTCCATTTTGATTTTTCTATTCAAAGGAATGTAATAACCTTTATAGTGCTTGCGACACGATTGTTTCATTATGTTATTTTATTACGGGTATACTTCAATTTTAACAAGTTTTGTTAAACTATCATTTCATTTTAACGTTTTATTATACATTGTTTTCAGTAAAAGGGGGCTTTCTTTATATGATATTTTAAAGAGAGTTTCATTATAGTGTTTCATTATAAGTTTTCATTCTAACAGGGCTTTATTCAGAATGAATTTTGATTTTAAAAAATGGTTTATTGTAAACATTTTCATTATGAGAGCAGTTTTTTTCACAACAGCATGCCGTGATAATTATCTGTGCTATGTTCCACTGCATGCCATTTTAGTTTGGCTTGGTTCAAGAAAATTCCCTTTAGAATTAAGTCAGGCATTTGCCAACTGTCAGAGGTTGGTTCAGGTGTAAAGGCAATGACTCCGATGGAAATGAGTTTATATGCAGAAATTTGACCACAATAACTACCACAATAAATTCACCGAAAATATGAAGGAAAGTTAATTCTGCAAAATTCATATGGGAGCAAGTAAAAACCATTGTTGGAAATGTGATTAATTGGTGAAAACAAAAATCTAAATGCAGATATAGCATGGGGCACAGTGGTTAACACTGCTCTCTCACAGTGCTAGGGATCCTGGTTCAATTCCCGCCTTGAGTCTGTGCAGAGTCTGCACGTTCTCCCCGTGTCTGCGTGGGTTTCCTCTAGGTGCTCCAGTTTCCTCCCACAGTCCAAAAGACGTGCTGTTTAGGTGCATTGGCCATGCTAAATTCTCCCTCAGTGTACCCAAACAGGTGCCAGAGTGTGGCGACCAGGGGATTTTCACAGTAACTTCATTGCAGTGTTAATGTAAGCCTACTTCTGACACTAACAAATAAACTTTCAGCTTTAAAACATATACCCAGCTCATTAAAGGCTTCTTAATCTAAAGCATAAGCTACATTTGCACACAAAACTGATCCATGCTTACAAATGCGATCCTGTTGTAAAAAATGATTCTGAGAACAGGTGCCAGAACTGAACTGAAATTAATGCATTTATAACATTGCAAGTAAATGATATTTAAACCTATATGTAGACAGAATTAGGAAACTATTTTGGAAATACATATTCTACAGTTATGGAACAAACAATTGAACAATTGGTTATTGGTAGGGTTTTCAGTGTAAAAAAAAGTAATAATTTAATTATTGTGCAAGGAGAAGTGTTATTTAATTACAACATGTTGCAATGCCTGAGTCATGCATTTGGAGGTAGAATTCTATCAAAATTCATCATCGGCAATGTTCATTATAGTGAGTTCAGTGCAAGATGACTTCACTCTGACTCATAAGAACATAGAATCTTACAGCATTGAAAGAGGTTGTTTGGCCCATCATGCCTGTGCCGAGCTATCCAATTAGTCCCACTCCCATGCTTTCTCCCCATTGCCCTGCAATTTTCTTCCCCTCAAGTATTTATCTAATTATCTACTGAAAGTTTCCATTGAACCTGCTTCAATCAATCTCTCAGACAGTGCATTACAGATCATAACAACAGTTTCTCAACAATTACTCTATCAAAACCCGTCCTGATCTTAAATACCTATTTCAATACCTTTAGGCTTGGATTTCATGGTCAGCAGTGAAGTGTAGGTGTTTGCCACTGGCCTCAAATGAAGTTGGCCACAAAGCTCTAGCGATCTCTGTGGCATGGATTTCCCCTTTCCCCAAGACATTTTGAATCTGCCTCAAGATCCAGAAACAGTTAAGCAGAGTAAACAGGCAAATACGTTGACGTATTCTCACAGACAGCAAAGCAGGGAGTGATATTCTCTGATTGTCTTTCACTTCTAATTAAATTCTACAGACTGTGAGATAAATGATTAGGACATCATCATGTCCAAAGATGTGCGGATTAGGTGGATTGGCCTTGCTAAATTGCTCCTTAGTCCCCCTGACACTAAGGGGCAATTTAGCAAGGCCTGCAGTTATGGGGATAGGGCTGGGTGGGATTGTGGTCGGTGCAGACTCGATGGCCTCCTTCTGCACTGTAGGATTCTATGATTCTAAGGGCCTGAGGTTTTCCCGATGGGCCTTCGAAGGGCCTGGAAGTGGGTACAAAACATGCTTTTGGCCCCAGAACGCAACTTCACACTGAATAGCCTTCGTGAAATGTGCGCTTGGAAAGGCTCAGCCCCTGCCAGGGGGGGGGTGTGAAGAGAACGGGCGCTGAGAACAGCAAAGGTGCAGGCTGGTGCTTCTAATGAGCACCATCAGAGGGGGCAGAGCTGTCTCAGGGACTGCAGATCTGTAAATAATAAATTGCAATGGAAAAATCATACAAGGAGTGTCTAGGCAGCACATTCAAACACAAACTTCAGTCCCCAGATACTTTTAAAAAACTTTTATTTCTGCCCGGACAGATAATCTTGCCCTGAATAGAGAATGAAGCTAAAATGTAAAGGCCTCCTGGCTGTTTGGTCCACCCACCAACCATAAACCATCGATAGGCCATGCAGAATTGTGTTCAATTGGTCTCGTGATGGGATAAATTGCCTGCTTGATTGTCAGCGACTGCATTTCCAATTCTTCTGCATGCGCATGCCAACCAAGTGCGTAATGGCATTTCTTTGCACAATTTCACATGCTTGTGGATCGGGCACACACCCAGCCGGGCAACATAAAAACCTGGCCACGAAATTAAAGTAGAAGCTGAAATATCATAAAACAAACTTTTCAACAAAATGCTTTTTAAAAATTATAATTGAAGAATTCGACATTTTACAAACGTATAATTAATTTTCAAGGGCCAGAAAAGTTTCTCAGCAATAATTATCACATAGTGCACTGTTAGGAACCCTGGGCAAAAAGGCGAGGGCATTTAAATTTGACGTGATGGGAAACGTCAGTTTCCTGCTGGTGAGAAATTAGTTTGTTCTCCTGACTCTGTTGGTGGGTTAAAAGCGGGTCAAGTTTCCCACTGATCTATGTAGGGCACCACACTTGCATTCCTTGCAGGCTTACGAGGAAAGGGTGGGGGGAGTGTCCAGGGATGGGGGGGTGGGGGAGAGTGTTTTAGAGTTCAGAGTCAGTGATGTTGACAGTGGATTCCTGGGGGGAGAACTTTGGGTGCCGGTGATGGAGGGGAACCGTCACAGTCAGATGGGAAAGTAGGAAGTGGTGGTGAGTTCAGCGTGGGGGTCTGCTAGGTGAAGGGCTTATTGGGTAGGTCAGGAGAGGGAAATGATAGATGGCTTACATAACAGGAGGGGGGGGGGAGCAGTGTCAGGGTGGGCAGAGAATCATAGAATCTCACAATCCATACAGGGCCATTCGGCCCATCAAGCCTTCACTGACAACAATCCCACCCAGGCCCTATCCCCATAGCCCCAAGTATTTACCCTGCTAGTCCCCTGGGCAATTCTGAATGGGCAATCAGCCTAATCCGCACCTCTGGTGCTTTCTCCATGGCAATGCCTTGGCCAATCAAAGTCGACTTGTCAACCAACCAGCATCCTTTTACCTTGCAGTATAAATTGTTGTGATTGTTTGAAAATTGACACTCTCATCCTGAAGTGCGCAAGATGAAAAGCTTTGGCAAGATGTTTCTCTTTTTCCAGCAACATTCAATATCACGTTTGGACATCTGGTTGAATATCCTTTTAGTCATTGCTCTTTCACATCACCACATTAAGATTTGAACCCCCAGATGCCCAAACCGTCCTCAGAATATGGAGGTTATTACAACGTTATTAAAAAGCACTTGCTGCTGTATTGTTTCTTAGTTGGCAAGGATCAATCATTATTGGGTCAATATGCAGCAACATCTTAAATGCAACCCAAGAGACAGCCTGATTACAGTATTACCACAAGCTGTGACATTTTCCTTCAAGCGAATAGAAATGTGAATGCCTTACAATGAAGTAAGTAATATTTAACCTTTCCTAGGTAGTTTTTTATTGTTTTTCCCTGTATCCTCAGCAAAACCGATACAGTCCAGCATCAAAACATAAATGAAGGTTAAATGTGCAGTGTGCTTTTTTTAAAAGTGTGTTTAAAAGAAAATGTACAGAGGAGGAAATCCTGTACTTGCAATTGGAAGTCATTGGGGTACATAGCTAGAGAGAACTATTTTTCCAAATAGTCATTGGTTTCTGATGTTGGTTTTGCAGAAGGGATTTTCTTTAATTCACACGCAAAAAAAAAAATACCACAATATATGATTAACTGTCACACTTAATTAAATTGTTCTAGTATATAATATGACCATAGCTAGAATTTCAACTATTGCCTCACTATGGCCACTTAATTCATGGTGTTTCATTGTTTCATTGGATTTCCTGAACACTATAGTAGCAAATTCCTATATAAAAAGGGCCATCTACCTATCCCACTGCATTAAGATTCACGAGCCAGTGCTGAAAGTGGCATTTCCATAAGACCATAAGACATAGGAGCAGAACTAGGCCACTCGGCCCATCGAGTCTGCTCCGCCATTCAATCATGGCTGATAAAGTGCAAGACCTTGTAAATAGGGAGGCTCGGGAGTGAAGTGAATAGGTAGTTAAACCTGTAGCTAATGGGTACAGTATTCTGTGCCATTAATTAATGTAAGTTGCAAAGTAAGCTAATTATCAGACACAATTCAAAGAAAGCATTTTCACGTCAATCCATTCTGAGCATTTTCAAAGCTCCGGCAGGAATCAGCAGCCTGTATGTTCATGCTGCAGTCCCCTACCAGCCCACCACATAGTCAGAGTTCAGAGGGATGGGAGTAGGGCGGTTATAAAAGAAGAGGTCAGTGATACGTGCGTACAGAAAATGAATATTTGGCCTACTACAAAGAGAAGTGCTGAAGGAAAGGTTGTCGTTGCAATAAATGTTGAATCCATTACATCACATCAACAATCACAGGAACTTTCATGGTCCTCACTGCTCCAAGAACAAAGACAAACTGGTCCGGCACCCCAGCATGTTATCAATGTTTTCTTCATTGAGGAGTATTCTAATTTATCAATATGAAAATTGTACTAGTCTGCACACAAATAAATTCATCAGCCGAGCTACTGGACCGTGTCCTGCACTGTTGAGGAGAAACCTTATATTAGCATCTCGTATTTCTTAATGATAATTATATGTGGGAAATCTTTGATTATCTGTTTGAAGGATAGCTCTGGTCGCTATATGAAACATCATTTCAAACATATCCACGGAGATTCCTTTTTTGTTCAAACAGAATGTGTTTATAATTTTGCTAAAAGTAACGAGCAGAGCAATTAATCCCCCTCCTCATTCCAGGATAGTATCAGTGTCTTTAAACATTGTTAAACCTAACATGGATATTCTCATGTATTGGGGAGTTTGCCGTATCACATCCTTTTTTCTCCTCATCCACTGCTTCTCAGCTCTCCCTGTATCATACTTATAATTTCTCCCTTCACATCAAAGCACCAGTTCTTCACTGACTTTGAATTCTCTACAACCTGGGAGCCTCAGCACAAAATATTTGCTATCTGCAATGTATTCTGGTAAGATAATACCATTGTAATCAGCTTCATAGAAAGAATCATAGAAACCCTACAGTGCAGAAGGAGGCCATTCGGCCCATCGAGTCTGCACCGACCACAATCCCACCCAGGCCCCACCCCCACATATTTTACCCACTAACCCCTCTAACCTACGCATCCCAGGACTCTAAGGGGCAATTTTTTTTTTTTTAACCTGGCCAATCAACCTAACCCACACATCTTTGGACTGTGGGAGGAAACCGGAGCACCCGGAGGAAACCCACGCAGACACGAGGAGAATGTGCAAACTCCACACAGACAGTGACCCGAGCCGGGAATCGAACCCGGGACCCTGGAGCTGTGAAGCAGCAGTGCTAACCACTGTGCTACCATGCCGCTGGGATACAGAATATTTCCAGATAACATGGGCTCTTGCAAATGTGTGGAAAATGTTATGATGAAGATGTAAAATCATGTAGTACAACTATAGTGTATGTCAACCACAGTGAGATTAATGTTCCAGAAAGCCAGGTGTGAGAAATAGGACTCTTCATAATTTAGTCGCAGGCGATATGCAGTTAAAATAATCTCATGATTTCCAGAATATACTATAGCAAGGAGAAAAATAGCACCCTTAAAATGCAATGTTCCAGACTAGTTTTCTCCACCATAAGGTAACTAGCAGTTCAAAACAATGTAATAAAGATTTCTTTTTCGTCATATCCTCCTTGTCAAATTTATTTCCTGCCCTCCTCTCCCGAAGGGATTGATGGCTTGCTGGGATACAGTTTCATAGGTACAACTTACCCCCAGCACTGTACCCAAGTGTCCATTAAGCATGTGTGGGTCATAACAGTGAGTGTCAGAGGGCGGGATTCTCTGATTTTGTTCACCCTGCCAGCGAGAACGGAGAATTTGATGCTCAGCCAAAACTCCATTCACTGCAGCGGGACTGGAGAATCCCAGCCGTGGGCGAGGTCAGAGAATTCCGGCCAAAATGTTATTCAATAGCTGAGAGAACAAACATGTCTCATCAACCAACACTCATACATGTCAAGTGGGGGTTGTTAGTGGTCAGAAGGAGAAACACTGTCCAATTTCTTTCTACCTAAAACAGGGAAGTTAAAGCTAATTGTGCCATCTCTCAGGTTGCCATCACCACAGATCATAGAATCATAGAATCATACAGCGCAGAAGAGGCCCTTTGGCCCATTGACTTTGCATCGACACGTGAGAAACACCTGGGGGACGGGACTTTACGGCCTCGCTCATCCCAAAACCCGTAAAATCCCACCCGAGGTCAACGGACCTTCCCATTGTCCACCCTTGCCCACTCCGATTCCCGTGACGGGTGAGGCAGTACAATTCCAGTGCTGAACTCCCACCTAATCCCATCTACCAACACTTGGTCCACCACCTTGAATGTTATTATGTGCCAGTGCTCATCCAGGTGCTTTTTAAAGAATGTGAGGCAAACCACCTCGACCACTGTCCCAGGCAGCGCATTCCAGACCGTCACCACCCTCTAGGTAATAAAGGTTTATCCTCACATCCTTCCTAAACCTCCTGTCCCTCACCTTGAACCTATGTCCCCTCATGACTGACCCTTCAACTAAGGGCAACAGCTGCTCCCTATCCACTCTGTCCATGTCCCTCATCTGGGAACAAACTTGGGATCTTCCTGGTCGGGGGGTGGGAGGGCTTGCTTAAGCTACACAATAGGTAAAGCTTGCAAAGCCATATTGGGGTTGAGGGGGTGCATAAGGAAGAGAGAGAAGAAATTGAAAGGGTTCATGAATTAATTATTTGATTTTACATTAGATCTAACCGGTTTCAAAATCTGAAATAAATAATGGGTAAAAGCAGCAGACTGTGGTGTATTGGATTGACAAGCTATCTGAGAGAAGTGCTGAGTAGAGTGTCAAACTCTCCCCCACAGAGGAAAGGAAAGAGGTAGAATCAGCAGGACAACCCCTGTGAGTAGCTCTCGCATATTTCCCAGTGACCCAATACACTGGTGTGTCTAGCACACTGCATCACCGAGCGGGAAGATACAGGTTTATTGTGCCAATCTGCACTTAATGTATTCATGACCTTAGCTGGGAAATTTAAAAGATGATTTCATGCTGAGGTGAGGCAATTTCTCAGAAGGGGGAGAGAATAATTGAAGGAAGAGTAGTTCTAGTTTGCTTCCCAGTTCCACAGCACTGCTGACAGTGGTCTGGGAGTAGGTTGTTTGCCGTCCTATTTATTATGGGATGCTATATGAGACAAGAAGACGTACACAGGAGAAAAGCATAAATGAAAGAAAAAATGGAAAATAATTATTTTTGCCGACTGGAATATTTTACAGTATCTTATGATGTATTGTACAGTACATCATTCTACAGTAAATATTTGGTCTCTCTTTCTCTGGAATGACAGCTTGATGGTTAAGTTGCCTTTCCCTTGCAGCAGTTGGGAGATAGATTGTGATAAAATAAAATAATGGTATTCAGTATAAAAGCCTGGGGCAAAACCGTACAAGCTGTTTTGCCCATGGACACGTGATTGATCCAGCTCTTATTATCTAATTCATTTAGACAATAATGCATGAGAAAGTGTGCATGTTGAAGATTTTAAATCATACCTAAATTTGTTTAGGCATGAGGCAAACACAAGTAGACTCTTGTTGTACGCCCACCTTGAGTTCACTAATGCCATAAAATAATGGTGGTGTATTTCTCTTTAATAGCATGTTTGAATGTACTTTTCATCACTAGCAGTGATTCTCTTGATTCCAAGCAGTGAGAAGCTCTCGAGTGAGCACAAGTGCATTCGAAACCATACAAAAATCCCCTCACCCAGTAAAATCACCCTTTTATCTTCGCCTATAATCTAATTAAGCATTAATCTATGAATGCTTATTCTGTACCAGGGAATTGAGGTACAGGTCAGCTGATTGAAGAATAAGGACATAGATCAAGCCCTTCAATCGACTGGCCTATTTTCAATTCCTCGCTATAATATGTACTCTTGAACATTATCCCTGTTCAACCATGCTTTTAAAGTGTGGAAGGAAATGATTTATGTTACAGAGAAGTTGATCATGATTGCACATTTAATAGCAACGCCTGTGTCAAAACAGCCTGGTAGCAGCAGTGTTGAAGGTGCGACGGTAAGCTGCCTTAAAAATGTTTTGTTAATCAAGCTTGACAGGAGGGGGGTGGTGGGGTGAGGGGTGGGTGCGGGCATGGGTGATGCTTGGGGTCAGAATGGGGCTTGTCATTGATGTGGTTGAATGCTTTGTAATACTTATTCCTAAATTATAAAATTACAGATTTCTTTTTGTCTGAAGTGCATGGAAAACAAAATTACCCCGAGTACTCAAAAAGGCAAAAATAAAACATTATTCCATGGTCTGATTTACTGAGACACCCATCGGTTTACTTGTTTAATTGGTATTTCATTGATGTCATAATTTTTCGATGCAGTGACATTTTATCTTCCGAATTGTTTAATATTTTATGCAGAGCTTAGGTAAAGTTCAGAAGATGTGCAATTGCAAACCGCTGTTAGTAAAGACAAAATAATCGGTGTTGTTAGTTGAGAGAAAGGCAACCTCTGAGAATCAATGATTTGAAGCAATTAGAAGCCCTCTCAATAATCACATTTCCAATTTGCCTGTGCCTCAGATTCCCATGTTCTTCTGCATCGTTGCTGCTGTAGTGAAGACCAAATAATAAAAATGAGCAGCTGTAAAAACTAATTGAATATATGTTAACACTTGTGCTCATCTAGGTTTGATTTAAATGTCAGAGCTGGTTTAATGAAACAAATGCACTTTGTTTTATGCAGAAGCAGTCTCTCATCAGATAAAATTAACAAAAATGCACAAAAATATACATCTTACTTGTGAACGCTAATTCCACATCAACACACTCTGCTCCAACAAGAAATCAGGAAAAGTAGTTTGTAGAGTCCATTATGAATAGACTGATGTGTATGCTGTGTCCTCCAAATAAAGCAATATACTGCCTTTCATCAACTCAGGGTATTCTACAGCCAGTGAAGTTCTTTTGAAGCATAGTCACCATTATAATGTAGGAAACACAACAGTCAATTTGCACACAGCAAACCCTTACAGACAGCAATAGAGTCTGGCACGGTGGCATAGTGGTTAGCCAGGTTCAATTTCGGCCTTGGGTCACTGTCTGTGTGGAATTTGCACATTCTCCCCATGTCTGCATGGGTTTCCTCTGCGTGCTCCGGTTTCCTCCCACAGTCCAAAAATGTGCAGGTTAGGTTGATTCGCTTATCTGAATTTTCTGATTGCATGAAATCCAAAACAAGGATCAAATTTTTTTCCACTGACTTCCTGTTTCATTTTATGATCTTCATCCTGCCTTGCCCTACCTAAGCAATCTCTTCTCCCGATGCATACCCTATACTTCTTCATCACCACCTTATCACTTGTTTCTCATTGGTGACTACATATTCACCATGATGTCCTTGCCCTCTGGCACGGTAGCACAGTGGGTAGCATCACAGCACCAGGCATCCAGGTTCGATTTCTGGCTTGGGTCACTGTCTGTGTGGAGTTTGCACGTTCTCCCCGTATCTGCATGGGTTTCCTCTGGGTGCCCTGGTTTCCTCCCACAGTCCAAAGATGTGCAAGTTAGATGGATTGGCTATGCTACATTGCCCCTTAGTGTCAGGGAGAATAGCTAGGGTAATGCATGGGGTTATGGGGACAAGGCCTGGGTGAGATTGTGGTTGGTGCAGACTTGATGGGCCAAATGGCCTCCTTCTGCACTGTAGGATTCTATGATTCTATTACGTTCTCCCTCCTAATATCTGTCTTGTTCCCTTTCTCTCCATCTTGAAAAACCTCCTTACAATATTTTTGAACAATTTCCAAGGAGTTAGAATATGCTTCAGAAACTTTTCATTTGTCACTTTTTATTTGGTACACTTTTCCAGTCATTTGGGGTAGGCTATTATATATGTTAATTCATGATATGCAAAAAACACATCATTTAAAACATGCAAATATTTTTGGGAAGTGAGTATGTCCTGTCTAATTCATGATGTGGAGATGCCGGCGTTGGACTGGGGTAAACACAGTAAGAAGTTTAACAACACCAGGTTAAAGTCCAACAGGTTTATTTGGTAGCAAAAGCCACACAAGCTTTCGAGGCTCTGAGCCCCTTCTTCAGGTGAGTGGGAATTCTGTTCACAAACAGAACTTATAAGACACAGACTCAATTTACATGAATAATGGTTGGAATGCGAATACTTACAACTAATCCAGTCTTTAAGAAACAAAACAATGGGAGTGGAGAGAGCATCAAGACAGGCTAAAAAGATGTGTATTGTCTCCAGACAAGACAGCCAGTGAAACTCTGCAGAAAGGATGTCCCGAGGCATGGTACATTGGGGAAACTATGCAGACGCTGCGACAACGGATGAATGAACACCGCTCGACAATCACCAGGCAAGACTGTTCTCTTCCTGTTGGGGAGCACTTCAGCGGTCACGGGCATTCGGCCTCTGATATTCGGGTAAGCGTTCTCCAAGGCGGACTTCGCGACACACGACAGCGCAGAGTCGCGGAGCAGAAACTGATAGCCAGGTTCCGCACACACAAGGACGGCCTCAACCGGGATATTGGGTTTATGTCACACTATTTCACATAAATATTTCTGCTTTTTTCCTCCTGAGTCTTTATCATGCGATCCTAGAATCAGAATTTATGTCACACTATTTGTAACTCCCACAGTTGCGTGGACCTGCAGAGTTTCACTGGCTGTCTTGTCTGGAGACAATACACATCTTTTTAGCCTGTCTTGATGCTCTCTCCACTCCCATTGTTTTGTTTCTTAAAGACTGGATTAGTTGTAAGTATTCGCATTCCAACCATTATTCATGTAAATTGAGTCTGTGTCTTATAAGTTCTGTTTGTGAACAGAATTCCCACTCACCTGAAGAAGGGGCTCAGAGCCTCGAAAGCTTGTGTGGCTTTTGCTACCAAATAAACCGGTTGGACTTTAACCTGGTGTTGTTAAACTTCTTACTCTGTCTAATTCAGACAGCCCAGCAATGTCAGTCAAGTTACCTAGATGTAGCAAGCCATGCATGACCAGGGGAGACAAGTAGATCACAGGAGCGAGAGAAGGGGAGTTGCAGGAAGAGGAATGGGAACAGCAGAAACAAGAACATTAAAGTCACCAGAAGCCTGAGAAAAAATTGGCAGTACAACAACCAGCAGGAGTGAGAAGGCTAACAGAAGGAGGGGAAGGAGCATTAGAATCTGCAGTTAACAGCCAGAAGGAGCAACAGATGCTGTGGCAGAATCCACAACCTGGAGCCAGCAAGTGCCGGTCAGCTCATACAAGTGGAGCAAGAGACTCAAAAGGTCATAAGTTTGAGAACAGTGCAGTTGAGATGCAGACTCCCACATAAACTAAGAACGTTATACCACAACCAGAGCAAAATAATGCAGATGCTGGAAATCTGAAATAAAAATACAAAGTGCAGAAGGTATTTGATAAGGTGCCACATGTGGAAAATAAAAGTTTATGGATTAACGAGTAACATATTGGTATGGATTGGAGACGGGCTAGCTAACAAGGAACAGAGAGTTGGCATCTTTTTCTGGTGGGTAGGATGTGATGGGTGGTGTACCACAAGGATAAATTCTGGAGCCTCGACCTTTTACAATTTATATCAATTATTTGAATGAAGGGACTGAATGTATAGTTGCTAAATTTGCTGATGACACAAAGATAGATAGGAAAATAAATTGTGAAGAAGACATACAGAGGCTACAAAGGAATACAGGTTAGTTAAGTAAGTGGGTGAAAACCTGGCAAATGGAATACAATGTGGGTAAATGTGAAATTGTGCATTTTGGCAAGAAAAATAAAAAAATAAGCTTATTATCGAAACGGTGACAGATTGCAGAGGGATCTGGTTGTCCTTGTGCATGCATTACAAAATGCTAGAATACGAGTACAGCAAGTCATTAGGAAAACGAATAGAATGTTCTTGTTTATTGAGAGGGGAATTGATTACAAAAGTGGGGAGGTTATGCCTTAGTTGTACAGTGCATTGGTGACACCACATCTGGAGTATTGTGTACAGTATTGGTCTCCTTATTTTAGGAAAGATGTAAATGCATTGGAAGCAGTTCAGAGAATGTCCACTACACTAATACCAGAAATGGGTGGGTTGTCTTATGAGGAAATGTTAGACAGGTTAGTTTTGGATCCACTGGAGTTTAGAAGAGTAAGATGCAACTAGATTGAAACCTTTAAGATCCTGAGTGGTCTTGACAGTGTGTTTTGGAGAGGCTGTTTCCTCATGTGGGGTCACTGTTTAAAGATAAAGGGTTGCTCACTTAAGATAGAGATGAGGATTTTTTTCTTTTAAAGCATTGCGAGTCTCTGGGACTCTCTTCCTCAAAAGGTGGTGGAAGCAGAATCTTTGAATATTTTTAAGGCAGAACTGGATAGATTCTTAATTGACAAGTGGGTGCAAGTTTATCAGGGGTAGGCAGGAATCTGGGGTTGAGGTTACAGTCAGATCAGCCATGATTTTATTGACTGGAGCTGGCTCGAGGGGGTCATAGAAATCATAGAATCCTTACAGTACAGAAAGAGGCCATTCGGCCCATCGAGTCTGCACCGACCACAAACCCACCCAGGTCCTACCCCCATATCCCTACATATTTACCCACTAATCCCTCTAACCTACGCATCTCAGAACACTAACGGCAATTTTTTTTTCAGCATGGCCAATCAACCTAACCCGCACATCTTTGGACTGTGGGAGGAAACCGGAGCACCCGGAGGAAACCCACGCAGACACAAGGAGAATGTGCAAACTCCACACAGACAGTGACCCAAGCCGGGAATCGAACCCAGGTCCCTGGAGCTGTGAAGCAGCAGTGCTAACCACTGTGCTACCGTGCCGCCTCGTGTCGTGTGGCTTACTTCTGCTTTTAATTTATATATTCATATGTTCGTATGAAACATGCATTGCCATTGACCATCAGGTCATTAGACTGAAATGTCAACTTGGTTTCTTGGATACTGCCTGGCCTGCTAAGTATTTACAGTGTTACAGTAAAAAACTGACAGCACTGCATCTTTTGCTTGCACTCTGAATATTTGAGTGTCTGTTGTTGTTGCTGATGCTCTAGCTGCGATGCTCTACCTCACCTGCAGTAGAGGAAAAAAGTCAACTGGAAACTGAGGCTAACAAATGTTGTCATTTACATCAAACATAAAACATTTTGATGAAAAGATGTTCATTGTAGAAATTGTTTTCACACAGTGTGGCTTGCCTTGGTCATGATATCTTACTGTCATCCATAATTTATCTTTCCTTTTGTCCTCCTAGCCCTCCTTTCCTCCCCCACTATTCTGGGATGTCTCTGAGAGATGTTAGATGGAAAGGCAAGTTGTTATTTGTTGTGGAGATTACTGTGAACTGAAGCACACAGCATTGTAACATGTTAACTGCTAAATACTTAGAAAGTAACTTTTCCTGTAAAAGGACCTTCAAGTGAAAGCATCCTCAGAGGGGGTTAAAATGTGCCAGTCTCATGGGTTGCAGAGGGGGGAGGGGGGTGTGGGGGCGAGGGGGGGAGGTGGTGGTACAGAGAGGTGCAAATCTAAAGTAATTGGGAAAAGAAGCAAAACCTGTAAGAAAAAAATCACTTTTCAGGTTGCCGGTGGTTAGAGTGTATCTAAGAGTGTTGTGGAGGAAGTTCAATCGAGGCATTGAAAAGGGACAAAGGCAAAATACTGCAGATGCTGCAATCTGAAACAAAAACAGAAAATGCAGGAAATTCTCAGCATGTCTGATGGCATCTGTGGGGAGAGAGTCTGGATGACCCTTGTCACTCTGACGAAGAGTTCGTAACGTTGGCTCTATTCTCTCTCCACAGTTGCTGTCAGACCTGCTGAGATTTTCCAGCATTTTCTGTTTTTGAAAAAGGAGTGTTATTTGAAAAGGAAGAATGTGCAAGGGTGGGGTAGGGGTGGGGGTGGGGGAGAGAATGCCATGAGGTGGATGGCTCATCCGGAGAGTCAGTGAGTCAGTGCAGACACGTTGGACCGAATGGCCTCCTGCTGCACTGTGACATGGGGCGACACGGTGCCACAGCGGTTGGCACTGCTGCCTCACAGCGCAGGGACCCGGGTTCGATTCCCGGCTTGGGTCACTGTCTCTATAGAGTCTGCGTGTTCTCCCCATGTCTGCGTGGGTTTTCTCCGGGTGCTCCGCTTTTCTCCCACAAGTCTGAAAGACATCTTGGTTAGGTGCAGTGGCCATGATAAATTCTCCCTCAGTGTACCCAAACAGACACAAGGCAGAATGTGGCAACTAGGGGATTTTCACAGTAACTTCATTGCAGTCTTAATATAAGCCTACTCGTGACACTAGTAAAATTAGCTTGAAACTCAATTCTGAAGTTCCCAGCACATTTGCCAGTATCAATGATGCCTGCTGCACTGTGACAATTCTGAAGCTGCCAGCACATCTTGCCAGTATCATAGAAATATAGAAACATAGAAGATAGGAGCCAGAGGAGGCCATTTAGCCCTTTGAGCCTGCTCCGCCATTCATTATGATCATGGCTGATCGTCCAACTCAGTAGCCTAATCCTGCTTTCTCCTCATAACCTTTGATCCCGTTCGCACCAAGTGCTATATCCAGCCACCTCTTGAATACATTCAATGTTTTGGCATCAACTACTTCCTGTGGTAATGAATTCCACAGGTTCACCACTCTTTGGGTGAAGAGTGGTAGCAATGATGCCTTCTGCGCAATGGTAACTCTGAAGCGCAGTAAGAAGTCTCACAACACCAGGTTAAAGTCCAACAGGTTTATGTGGTAGCACAAGCTTTCGGAATATTGCTCCTCCTTCAGGTGAGTGAGGAGTTGTGTTCACAAACAGGGCATATATAGACACAAACTCAATGTACAAGATAATGGTTGGAATGCGAGTCTTTACAGGTAATCAAGTCTTAAAGGTACAGACAATGTGAGTGGAGAGAGGGTTAAGCACAGGTTAAAGAGGTGTGTATTGTCTCCAGTCTCAACCGGGATCTTGGGTTCATGTCACACTATCTGTAACCCCCATGATTTGCCTGGGCTTGCAAAATCTCACTAACTGTCCTGGCTGGAGACAATACACATCTCTTTAACCTGTGCTTAACCCTCTCTCCACTCACGCTGTCTGTGCCTTTAAGACTTGATTACCTGTAAAGACTCGCATTCCAACCATTATCTTGTAAATTGAGTTTGTGTCTATATATGCCCTCTTTGCGAACACTACTCCTACTCACGACATAAAGGGGCAGTGTTCGGAAAGTTTGTGGCTTGTGCTACCAAATAAACCTGTTGGACTTTAATCTGGTGTTGTGAGACTTCTTACTGTGTTTACCCCCACATCTCCACATCGCATATTGTCTCCAGCCAGGAGACTCTGAACTCTGACTCCAACTCACTGGCTGTCCTGGCTGGAGACAATACACATCTCTTTAACCTGTGCTTAATGCTCTCTCCACTCACATTGTTTGTACCTTTAAGACTTGATTATCTGTAAATACTGCATTCCAATCATTATTCTGTAAATTGAGTTTGTGTCTCTGTATGCTCTGTTTGTGAGCAGATCTCCCACTCCACCTGACGAAGGGGCAGCGCTCCGAAAGCTAGTGGCATTTGCTCCCAAATAAACCTGTTGGACTTTAACCTGGTGTTGTTAAACTTCTTACTGGTGTCCAACTCCAACTCTGAAGCAGCCAGCGCATCTTGCCAGTATCAATGATGGAGGCGTCTCTAATAGTCACAGCGGCCGGCTGGCGGGAGTTGGGATGTACGATTGAGGATGGGGGGGGGGGGGGGGGGGGTGTGGGGGGGGGGGGGCGGGGGGTGGGAGGGGGAGGTGCGGAGGTGGAGCAGACCAGTGGCGGGCGCCGGCTGCCATGTTGGGAGCGAGCGGAGTGAGGATGAGGAGATGCGTCCCGGAGCGGGGAGGAAAGCCTGAGAGAGAGGAAGGGGGACGGCGCTGAGGGCGAAGCGGGGAGGGAGGGAGAAGGAGCTGGGGGAGACTGGGGTGGATGTTGAGTGGGGACTGCGGGAGGGCGGTGTCGGGCCCCGGGGCGGCTGAGGGTGCGAGGGCCGCCGAGCAGCGGAGAGCGGCGGCGGGGAAGACGGGGCTGACTGATGGCGGCGCTGCTGATGGGCCGCCTCCACCAACACCACCTCCTCCTGCTGCTGCTGCTGCCCGTCCTCCTGCTCCCCCTCCCCGGCCCTTTGTTCGCGTTCAGGGCGGGGAGGCCGGTGCCTGAGGCCGGGCCGGAGCTGCTGGGGCCCCGGCCGCCTCTCCTCCTGCTCCTGCTGCCCCGGGCCAGCGGCCGAGCACCTTGCCCCGGGGATGCCCGGCCGCCGGGCGGCAGGGGAGGAGGAGGAGGCGGGGGGCACGGCGGCTGGGCAGCGGCGCTCGGCCAGCGAGGCTGCAGCGGCGGGCAGACCGAGAGGGACGGCGGCCACAAGACAACTGAAAGAAAGCGAGGAGCACCGGGCGGCGCACAATGGGACGCCGGAGAGGATTCAGCCCGCCCGTTTGGCAGCGAAGCCCCTCGGAACTGGGCAGCCGGGGGCTTCAGAAGCCTCCCAGCCAGGAAACTCCTGCACAGCCTGCGCCGGTGGGGTTGGAGCTGTGCCTGCTCCCGGAGCCGGGGTCGGCGCGTTGCATTGTCCTGTGCCGCCAGCAGCCCCGGGGGCTGCGAAGCTCGCCTCCCCGTCCACCAGCCTCTCCTCATCCCCTCGCTGCTGTGCCCGGGGCCGGACAATAGGAAACGGTGTGGGGGCCAGCGTCCAAGCCATCAGAGCCGGCCGGCGGGCCACGGGAGATTGTGGCGGGACTGTGCCCCAGCTCAGCTTGCCTTAAAGAGCCGCGATGTTCAGGGAGGCTGCCAGCACCTGCTGAGAGATGGAGAAGTGGAATTGGAAGTCTGTCTGAAACACCGTGTGTCTCATCTCTGTGAGTGCCACGCTTTAAGCACCAATAAAACATGGTCTGAATGTTGCACAAAGCAGGAGAAGAATCTGAGCCTGAACCACACTTCGCTACACCGACACACGAATCAATGTGCTAACCCATGTTTGAGTCGATGCACGATCTACGCTTCGTTTAGAAACAGGACAGGCTGCTGTGAAGCGCGTCTCAGTGAAAGTAGACTCAGTTACCGTTTGCTAAGTCCACCGGACTGCGATCTGTGTCTAAAAGCCTGCCTGCTCCCTGTGTGTGGGAAGCCGGGACCGCATTGTTTGCAGGAGGAGCTTTCAGCACCACCCGCGGTGTGGACAGCTCCCGCTTCTCCGAGGCAAGCAGCTTCCGTCCACAGACTCTGCAATCCGGACAACAGAACAAAGAGCTCCGGGCCACCCGCACCAACCCTCTGCCCCTCTCCCGGCTGCCAAGTCTGTCTCAGGCTGCGATTTTTAACAACCACCAAAGGTTGTTTTAAAACTCTGCTCTCTGGACCCCGGCCAAGCAGCCGGTCAAAAAGCGACCTGCGTATCCTCTTCCAATTAAACTCCAGCAAAGCTATGCAATTTGATACCTTCAATCCCCGATTTGGCAGACGGGGGAAGAGAGCCCTCTTTCCTCTGGCATTAGCCAGGGCTGGTAGATCGGTCAATCGTCGCCCTCATTTCCCGCAGTATAATTACCAGGTTCAGGTGGCGGAGAACCAGCCTCCAGGGACCCCTGTAATCTCCATCACTGCAGTGGACCCAGACTCTGGAGAGGCTGGGAGGCTGTTTTACTCCATGGCTTCATTAATGGACAGCAGGTCCATGGATTATTTCACAATTGACATGGAAAGGGGAGTGCTTTCAACCAGTAAAGTCCTGGACAGGGAAAACATGGACCTGCACTATTTCCGAGTCACGGCTGTAGACCATGGCAACCCCCGCCTCTCTGCTACCACCATGATTTCGGTTACGGTGAGCGACACCAATGACCACGACCCAGTGTTCGAACAAACCGAATACCGGGAAACCATCCGGGAGAACGTCGAGGAAGGTTATCCCATCTTGCAGCTCCGAGCCACAGATATTGACTCTCCTTCCAATGCCAATATCAGGTATCGATTCATGAATCAGCAGGCAGCACGCACCGTTTTCGATATCGACCCCAGGTCGGGGTTAATTACCACCCGTGGATCAGTAGATCGAGAGACCATGGAGAAATATTCCCTAATTGTAGAAGCTAATGACCAAGGTAAAGACCCTGGTCCCAAAAGTGCCACAGTAAAAGTTTACATAACCGTCCTGGATGAAAATGACAACGTGCCACAGTTTAGTGAGAAACGCTACATTGTTCAGGTGAGGGAAGATATTAGGCCGCACACACAGATCCTGCGCGTTACTGCCACAGACCTGGACAAAGACAATAATGCATTGGTCCATTATAATATAATTAGTGGGAACAGTAGGGGGCAGTTCTCCATTGATAGCATCACTGGTGCCATTGAAGTGGTGACACCTTTAGATTATGAGGTGGAGCGTGAATATGCCTTGCGTGTTCGTGCTCAAGATGCAGGACGTCCACCCCTGTCCAACAATACAGGAATGGTCAGTATTCAGTTGGTGGATGTCAATGACCATGTTCCTATTTTTGTGAGTACCCCATTTCAGGTATCGGTTCTTGAAAATGCCCCTCTTGGACACTCTGTGATCCATATCCAAGCTGTGGATGCCGATTATGGTGAAAATGCCCGGCTGGAGTACAGGCTGACAGACACAGCCCAAGACACACCTTTTGTGATCAACAGTGGAACTGGCTGGATCACTGTGAGTGCACAACTGGACCGTGAATCTGTTGAATATTATTCCTTTGGAGTAGAAGCTAGGGATCATGGCTCTCCATCTCTGTCTGCTTCAGCGAGTGTCACTATTACAGTGTTGGATGTTAACGATAATCGACCAGAATTTACCCAGGAAGAGTACTTTATCCGCTTAAATGAAGATGCTGCAGTGGGTACTAGTGTACTGACAGTAACTGCAGTGGATCGAGATGTGAATGGAGTGGTCACATATCAGATTACAGGTGGGAATACAAGGAACCGTTTCAGTATCAGCACCCAGGGTGGCATGGGCCTCATTACACTGGCATTGCCCTTGGATTACAAGCAAGAGCGACGTTATGTCCTAACAATCACAGCCTCTGATCGCACACTTCATGATACATGCCATGTACATGTCAATATCACAGATGCAAACACACACCGGCCAGTGTTTCAAAGTGCACATTATTCAGTAAATGTCAATGAAGATCGTCCAGTGGGGAGCACTGTAGTGGTAATTAGTGCTACAGATGATGATGTTGGGGAGAATGCTAGGATTACGTACTACTTGGAGGATAACATTCCTCAGTTTCGAATTGATCCTGATTCAGGTGCTATCACCCTACAGACAGAACTTGACTATGAAGATCAAATGACATACACCCTAGCTATCACTGCCAAAGACAATGGGATTCCACAGAAATCTGACACTACCTATGTTGAAATCATGGTTAAGGATGTCAATGACAATTCACCAGTGTTTGTAAATGTTCAATACCAGGGCTCAGTCTCTGAAGATGCACCGCCTTTTACCAGTGTCTTGCAGATATCGGCTACCGATCGCGATGCCCATGCTAATGGAAGGGTTCAGTACACTTTCCAGAATGGAGAGGATGGGGATGGGGATTTCACCATTGAACCAACATCCGGGATTGTCCGAACTGTCCGAAGGCTTGATCGTGAGAGTGTTCCAATATATGACCTCACTGCCTATGCAGTAGATCGGGGGATCCCTGTGCGTAGGACTCCAGTTCACATTCACGTCAATATTTTGGATGTTAATGATAATGCACCCGTGTTTCCTGCTGATGAATTTGAGGTATTTGTGAAAGAAAACAGCATTGTTGGTTCGGTGGTGGGGCAGATCACAGCAACTGATCCAGATGAGGGGACAAATGCTCAGATCATGTACCAAATTGTGGAAGGCAACATTCCTGAGATCTTCCAGATGGATATCTTTTCTGGAGAACTCACAGCCCTTACTGACCTGGACTATGAAGTAAAATCTGAGTATGTAATTGTAGTGCAAGCGACCTCTGCACCTCTTGTCAGCCGAGCTACTGCGCACATTCGTCTGATTGATCAGAACGACAATAGTCCTGTCCTAAAGAATTTCCAAATAATCTTTAATAACTACATATCCAACAAGTCAAATACCTTCCCTTCAGGGATCATTGGCAAGATCCCAGCCTATGATCCTGATGTTTCAGATCGACTGTTCTACACATTTGAGCGAGGGAATGAGCTGAGTTTAATGAACCTCAACCAGACAAGTGGTGAACTGCGGCTGAGTCGAAAGCTCGACAATAATCGTCCCTTAGTAGCATCCATGTTGGTGACAGTCACAGGTAAGTTTGTGAAGTGTTTAATGTGATGTTTACTTGTAGGAGGATTGTCAGGTTGCTTTGTCTTGTTACCAATGACTGTGTCTGGTTGTATGATGGTTATAATATTGGATTAGAAGCCTAAAATGTCACGTTCAAATTCCATTGTGGCACATAAGTCTGTGAGAAAGTTCAGAACAAAATTGTCATAAAAGATGCTGGATTAGCATAAAAACGCAACAGAGAAAGTAACCTGCCACCTCTTACCTGGTCTTGCCTAATGCGATTCTAATCCACATTGCATGGACTAATTTCTGCTTTCTGAAGTGAACTGGCAAGTCACTCCGTTGTTCACTCACTACGACTCAAGAGGGCCCACCACCTATTGAGGATAACTAGTGTTGTACAAATTCTGGGAAATTATGAAGAAGTATCATCACCATTGAAGCAGTTGACTTGTTTTCTTGTAATAAAATATATTCCTGATTTTTAAGAGAGCCGCATTAGAACTTGTAACATTGCTTGCTAACGAGGTTGTAACGACTAATTTTAAGTTTAGGAAAAATGTACAAAGTTCTTCTTAGTTATTATCAAATATAAAAGCAGAAAGCGCTGGAAATATTCAGCAAGGTTTGGCAACAGAGTTAACGTTTCAGGTCGATGACCATTGTCGCTACAGATGCTGCCACACCTGCTGAGTATTTACAACGTTTTCTGTTTTTATTTCAGGTTTGAAGCATCCGTGATATTTTGCTTTCAATTGTCACAATTGTCATCTAAGTTAAAAAGTTCTGCTCTGGTTGAGATTGAAAATTTATTTTGTCTAATAGCTGATCTGGCTTTATGTACTCCTAAAATGCAGATCATTAGTTATCAGTGTTTTAAATCTTAATGCAAGTGTTTCAGGGGAGTGCGATTCAAAGCTAGTAACAAGCAGCACTTTGTAAAAAGTGTTTAAATGATGAAAGATATATTGAATAAACTGCGTTCATGTGCATTGTGTTTGCTTCCTTTAACTAATGGTTGCATTACACACGGAACAACTTATGTATATTTGCTGAACGTTTAGTCTACAGTACATTAAGAGAAATTTTACAGCAGTGCTTATTTTGCATGTAGACATTGAATTTGCATTTAATTCCTAGCAAGCGTCTCTTATAGTCTGCATTGAAACAGAGATTTTCATTATAGTGAGAAGTTACAGACAGTTTGAAAAAAGTCAAACCTGACTTGTGATGTGAGTTTCTAATCTTTGTGTCCCACCTAGATTCAATATTCACTTCAGCTCAGGCCTTCTGCTAATGTCATCAACTGTTATTGACAGTAAACATAGGGTTTATGTAGTTGCTTCCATGAGTAGCTTGTGCTCTTGTTTTGGCCACACTGGTTGTCAGTTTTATTGAGAAACATAGATCAAGCACCAAGGGCCAAATTGCAAACACCACAAAGGTTTAAGAATAGGGATGAAGATTTTTTAAAAAATATTCGCGGTACATGGGCGTCACTGGCTGGCTAGCATTTATTACCTATGTGTAGTTGCCCTTGAAAAGGTGGTTGTGAGCTGTCTCCTTGAAACAGTGCAGTCCACATGCTGTGGGTTGACCCACAATGCAGTTAGGGAGGGAATTACAGAATTTTGACCCAGCAACTGCGAAGGAACGGCGATATATTTCCAAATCAGGATGGTGAGTGCCTTGGAGGGAAACTTCCAGGTGGTGCTTTTCCCATGTATCTGCTGCCCTTGCACCTTCCAGATGAGGAAAATCAAGATGCACTGATAAATAACAACAAGCTTGGATTTTTAGTGCCTACATTGCAGGTGGGGTGAAGATTTGAGGAAATAGATGGAAATGTTTTGATTCGACATCCTTGGGAAAATGTTGGAAGAAAGTGACTGTATGATAAATCTTTAAGCATAGGAAAGCTGTAAGGAAAAGGAATTTGTTGGATGGTACATTTGGAGTTTTTATGTGAGTAAGAAAATTCAGTCACCTCAGTAAAATAGTGAAAGCCAAAGACGGCTGCGGCAGAAGTAGTGAAGTTGGAGCCCAGAATGATTCAAAAATTGACCATTAAACAAGTTCTTTCTTGAATCCTGTCCAGAAATGAGTTTTGAAATTTTAGAACCTGAAACTGTATTCCACCAAACATATATGATTTGACAAAATGTCATGTATGAATACAAAACCCAGACAAAAATGCCTTCTGAAACAGATAAAATGTTAAACCTATATTTAGAATCCCTATACATGTTCTCCCAGTGTCCATGTGAGTTTCCTCCCACAGTCCAAAATGTACAGGTTAGGTGAATTGGCCATGTTAAATTGCCAAAGATGTGAAGGTTCAGTGGATTAGTCATGTAAATGTGCAGAGTTACGGGGGTGGGCCTGGGTAAGATGCTTTCAGAGAGTTGGCACAGACTTGATGGGCCAAACGGCCTCTTTTTGCACTGCAGGGATTCTATGATTCTATATCTAGGTATGCTAACTCGATAAAAGGAAAAACAAATTGAATTCTGTCTGGAAAAGATATGAGGTAATGCACTGGGGAGGGCAAGCAAAACAAAGGAATACTCAATAATGGGAGGATATTGAGAAGGATTAAGGAAGTGAGAGTGCAAATCCAAAGGTTCTTAAAGGTGGCAGGACAGATGGGCAAGGTAGTCGAGAAAGCGTATGGTATGCTTTCCTTTATTGGATGAGGTATTGAATATGTAATGATGGAACTGTATGAAATGCTGGTTAGGATAGAGCTGGAATTTTATGTACAATTTTGCCCACCACATTATAGGAAGGACATAATTGCTCCAGAGAGAGTGTAGAGGAGATTTACAAGAATGCTGCCAGGGTTTGAAAATTGCAGCTATGAGGAGAGATTGAACAGGCCACGGTTGTTTTCCTTAGAACAGAGGAGGCTGAGGGTGATATAATTGATGTGTACAAAACTGAGGGTCTAGGTAGAGCAGACAGGAAAGACTTGTTTCACTTAGACTTGTTAGCACTCCTGCCTCACGACACCAGGGACCTGGATTCGATTTCCAGCTTGGGTCACTGTCTCTGTGGAGTTTGCACGTTCTCCCCATGTTTCCTCCGGGTGCTCTGGTTTCCTCCCACAGTCCAAAGATGTGAAGGTTAGCCTGATTGGCCATGCTAAATTGCCCTTAGTGTCAGGGAAATTAGCAGGATAAATACATGGGGTTATGGGGATAGGGCCTGGGCGGCATTGTGGTCGGTGCAGACTCGATGGGCCGAATTGTCTCTTTCTGCACTGTAGGGATTCTATGATTAGCTGAGGGGCAAATTACCAGGGCTCATAGATTTAAGAAGGTGATTGGTAGAAGGATTAGAGGGGACATGAGGAAAATCATTTTCACCCAGTGGATGGTGGGCACCTGCAATTCACTGCATAAATTGGTGGTTGAGGCTGAAATATTCAACTCATTGAAAAGGTACCTGGGTCTGCCTCTGAACTCCTGCAACCTGCAAGTCAATGGATCAGGTGCTGAAAGTGAGATTAAAATAAGCAGCCAGTTTCATCTTTCTCTTTTCCTTGGCTGGGCACAGACATGATGGGCTGATTGGCCTCCCTCTGCACTTATTCTTTCTGCACTGTAACTTTCCTCTGGCTCTATGGAAAGGAATATTTTAAACCTTCCTGTGTGCCAGCCCTCATCCAAGGCTGTGTACACAAGTAGGTGATCTAATTCACCTGTTAACCAATACTGTACAAGGGAATGCACAGCTTAACTTACTGCCTTGTTCATTTTTGGTCCTTTTACTCGATTTTGTCGATTTGACTCTCGTGGCGTGTGTACAGAATCACAGGTGACGGCTCAATTGGAAACTTTTTTCCTGTTTGTTCTCCAAATCCCAAACTTCTATCCTAAATCCTATAGTTTTTTAATACCTTGTGCTATTCTCTCTTCTTCCAATAGGCGGTATGTAATTGTCTGGTTTTCCACTAGCTTTTGATATTTTGAAGTAAAATTGATCATTCTTAATAGCTGCCAGTGCACATGAGAGATGGTGACCTTGCTGCAGACAAAACATGGGTGTAACCATTGAGAATATTACTGAGGGCTGAGCTCATTGAAGTGAAAGGGGTTAATGCTAGACTGGAGCATTTTCTGATTTTTTAAAATCCAGTGCCAATATTATTGGCTACTTGGTCAGCATGGTCAGATCCAAAGCAACAGTTTCCCTGCTTTGTGTTGGCAATATGCCTTAATCATAAAATCAAAGAACAAAGGACAATACAGCACAGGAACAGGCCCTTTGGCCCTCCAAGCTTGCGCCGCTCATGTGCCCACTAGACCATTCTTTTGTATCCCTCTATTCCCAGTCTGTTCATGTGGTTATCTAGATAAGTCTTAAACGATCCCAGCGTGTCCGCCTCAACCACCTTGCCCGGCAGTGCATTCCAGGTCCCCACCACCCTCTGTGTAAAATACATCCCCCTGACATCTGTGTTGAACCTTGCCCCCCTCACCTTGAACCCATGACCCCTTGTGTTCGTCACCTCCGACCTGGGAAAAAGCTTCCCACTGTTCACCCTATCTATGCCCCTCACAATTTTATACACCTCCATCAGGTCGCCCCTCATCCTCCGTCTTTCCAGGGAGAACATCCCCAGTTTACCCAATCTCTCCTCACAGCTAAGACCCTCCATAACAGGCAACATCCTGGTAAACCTTCTCTGTACTCTGTCCAAAGCCTCCACGTCCTTCTGGTAGTGTGGCGACCAGAAGTGGGCGCAGTATTCCAAATGTGGCCTAACCATCGTTCTATACAGCTGCAACATCATATGCCAACTTTTATATTCTATGCCCCGTCCAATAAAGGCAAACATGCCATATCAAAAGAGTTGACTGGGCAAGCTTAACATTTTTCATTTCACCCCAACCATTCTCAGTAATAATGTTAGCTTTGCGCTGGGGGCTCATAAGTGCTAAGAATTAGGTTGAAATTACCCAAGCTCGTTTCACAAACGAAACAAGTTGGGAGGCAGTTATTTGCTATTCTGGACTGAATATAAAACTGCATTGTAGAGGTGAGAGGCTAGTGCCCAGTAAATCATACTAGGGTACTAACTCCAGTAGAAGAGAGAGCAGGTGTTAAGTTCATCAAACCCCCCATTCCCCTCTGGTAAATTATACTAGGGTACTAGCCCCTCTGAAGTGAGTTTCTGAGGTATGTGTTTTTAGTTCTGAGGTGCACATTGAAGGCCTCATAGCCTGCAATGGCTTACTGACCCCAAATCCTTGGAGCTTTAAAGCACATAATATTGAGCTGGGATTGTGGCCAAGCAAGTCTGTCTTTCAATCAGTAAGCTTGCTAAGGTTGATATCAATTCCAAGCAGGTGGAGCAGATAAACACTTTGCAATGCTGGTAAATAACTGCCAGTGCAGTAAAACTGTATAGAGTCATAGAAGCACAATGAAGTATACATATAGAAGATAATTGCACTCAATCACTTCTATCCGCTATCAGGATTTTATGATCAAATGTTTACTTTGGTACATTTTCCACTGATTTGCAAATAATACGGTTAGTATTGTTTAAAAAAAATGATTTTAAAAGTGTTTTTATTTATTTTAAATGGCTGTCCCCTTTTTGTGAGTTGTCTTCTGTGAAGAGAGAAATTAAGCAGTCTTTTGAAATGGGAGTCAGGCGAATACATGATTCAAAGCGTGTGAAATAGCGTAACGTGCTAATCTGAATCTTTGCATGTATTGTAACGGTTGAAAATATTTTATACAAAAATATTCAAGAGCGACCAGGTATTGTACTTAGTGGGTGCAAAAACATTTCAGTCAGTAGAATATGATTAGGCAGCCATCTTGCGTGTGATCACACTGAGATATTTGACAACCAAGATGACAACCTCAAAAATTTCCACTTGGAATTAAAACAGCATTTGGAGACCTGAAGGACTGCTATAAATATTTTAATTCAGTTACCTAGAATATTATATATATTTTTAAAAATGTTTAAAATTATAAATGCAATTCGCATTAGCTCTTAAAAGGTCCAATTTCTTATCCCAGGAGAGGGAGATGATTTATTCTAGGGATTCATTACTATTTAGTTTCAGGAGAAGATTTATTCCAAGGATTCATTACTATTTAGTTTACTTGTGAATGGGCTGAGTCTGAAGGTTATTAGAGTGTCGATTCTATACATGCATCACTGCATTGATAGCATCTTGTTGGCTGTGGAGCCTTGCTCCTGTTTGGTCAACTTAATACGATTAGAATACATTTTCAGATTTTGAATTGGTGTCTGCTTAATTGGAATCACTGAACTCATTTGAATTTTCTGTTGGATTTATTTACATTTGTAAAGACCCTGGAGCCCAGCTGCTAGCTGGCTGACCTGATCTGCTCCTAAAAGATAACTCAGAGCACTAACACTGGTTCCATAGACTGCTGCAGGCTTGCGAATGTTTAGTGTTCCTAAAACCTTGCTTACGCTTTAGGGACTGGCCTGCTTTTGTTACACTTCTTAGCTCTGCCTGATGGCTATGGATCCATGCCCCTGTACAGCCCGCTACAAAGAATATACACAATCTTAATGTAAATTGACAGCATTATAATTCAAAGGTCAGAATTTATCAAACCTTTTTAAGTTGCAATTTGTTTTGAACTCTTTTCCAAATTACGGCCACTTTTATCAGGTTCTCATGATGACCATTCTGTTGTGATGTGCTCTATAATTACAGGTTCACGATAAGGCCTGTGCTTTCACAAGGATGTTGCATACTCATACAAGTGCAGTTATAGAGGAAGTTAGTTCCCGCTTATGATATTTGCCTCATTTTAGGATTTCTTCAGCCAGACATGCATGCCAAAGGACAGACGGGTAAACTTCAGCAAGGCCTTTGCTTGCATCTGATATTTTATGATGGACAGGAGAATTGTGAGAGGATGTTTGGTGTGACTCAACATCTCAGTCATTGTTTTTGTCATTTTTTTGTGCAATGTGTACAGATTTTGCTAGACACCTTTCCCAAATAAGCTTAGTATGGGGAAGAATAGTGGGGCAAATTAATATTATACTGATCCATGACATAGTACCGTTTAGCCCATCTGCTTGCTTATAGACAGGTGGGAGAGGCGGAGACACAGGCTTTACTGTGACTTACATCATTACTAGTGTGTGGTTGATCAACTGGAAATGGTCATTTTTTTGACACCTAAGATTCTTTCCTTTTTGTTCTAGTGCTTTGTGCTAACTTCTAAAAGCCCTTCTAAAAGGAGCTGATGGTCAGTGACATTTACCCTTGTAAGGACAGGTAAATGCAAATGCTTGGTTTTGAGCTCTTGGCCGCCTAGTTCAGGATTGCCTGCTATGCTGCGAGAGCTTCTTGGCTTGCAGGTAGAAACACTATCATCTGAATCAAAGGATTTATTTATGCTCATTCCGAATTAGCTCTTGCTAGAAAGGGGATCTTGTCACTTAATGGTTTGAGCTCAAGTTTCCAGATGCTTAATGCTTCCTCATTGATGTTTATCATTAAAACTGTATGAATTCCAGCTGCAGTCTTCTTGCGTGAAAGAGTAAAGAGAATGTATTGTTAGGTTTTCTTTTCGATAAACCATAACAGCCTATCACTTGACGTTGACCTACACTGATGACAGTGATTAAAAATTTTTCAGCACAGGTGAGACTGGATATATTACAATATCTGAACAGTAGTTTACAACCTATAATCAAGCGTTATATTACCCTATTTATGTCTTGGGTAAGAGGACTAACAAGTACATCCCATGCCTGAAACTCTGGCTCATCCTCCCAAGTGTCTTGGCAGCTATCCCTATCTTCAATCTCCAGCTCAATCTCTGAGCGTTTCTTGAACTCTTCTACGTCTTCTGTCTGTTTGGACTTTTTAAAAAAAAAACAATTTCTATTATACAAAATCCAGGAAACTAATGCAATTCTTTACAAATACACATGTTTACAAATAATTAAAATATATCTTTCTTATGGAACTGGCTGACAAGCGTTTTTGAACATTTTTTTGTTGTTGAGATTGCAACAACCATCTCCACTAAAACTACATGATCTCCTGAGCTGCAGTTTTGTTCTGCAGGCTCCCTCCCTATCTGTAGGTGGAAATTATTATAAGAAGCCTGTAGTTAAAAATTGCAAAACTTTTCAGAAACCTGTTTTCCCAGTTTCCTCGCCTCAAAACAGCAGCCATTATCCCCTGCGCAGAAATCACAATCGTACCAAGATCTGAACCTTGGATTCTAGTTGGTAATGAATGAAAATAGGTAGGTTGTTCTGTCAGCTTTGGTTAGGTCAGATAATTTATAGGAGTAGAATCCCTCCTGGAAATCATAATGTGATTGATACGGATCCTGTATGTTTACACCGTCCTTTGTGTCCTTTGCGTTATTGGCAACACTCCTTTCAAGACCCGCTATGCATTCACGTTGCTACACTAAGCCCCCAGGAGTAGCTTAGTAAAACAAAAGAAAAGCTTTCTAATACATCAATTCAAAGAAATAATGGAAAATGGAAAGGCGGCGAATTCCTGACATTGAAGAGTTGTTATGTGTCATAACAGTATTTTTAACAGCGCCATGACTGACGAGATTAAGGGTACACTTATCAACAACAAATCTAAAGAAAATACAGATTTCAGTTTACGTTTTCAGAAGCAGCTTGTGTCTTTTATATTTTCTCAAACAACTAAAAATACCTTTGAGATGTTCAGAACCTGCTTGTTGGCTCCTTTGAAATTGGCATCGAACCAACTAATTAGCTCTTCAGTTTTATTTTCACGTTTACTGATTGCCTCTACCATGCTGCAGTCCCAGAGCCCAATGTGCTCAGCGTTCTACCAAGTTCTATGTGTTTCCCCCTCTCTCCAGATTTTTTTCATTTTATTTTTTTACTCCATTCTTAAAGTTATAAAGCCAAAGCTCAAGAATAGACTGGGCAAACCCAAAATCCATTCCTTGTTCCAAAACCAAATTCCAAATGCAGTTGAATCCAACTCATGGTCCTTGTGAGAGAGAGAGAGACAAACAAGATCCGAGCTGACAAGATGAAGCATTGCATCCCATCTTGTGCTTGATCTGAAGATTATGAGGGGCATGGACAAAGTGGATAGTCAGAAGCTTTTTCCCAGGGTGGAAGAGTCAATTATTTGGGGACATAGGTTTAAGATGCAAGGGGCAAGGTTCAAAGAAGACGTACAAGGCAAGTTGTTTACACAGAGGGTGGTGGGTGCCTGGAACTCTTTGCCGGGGGAGGCAGTGGAAGCAGATACGATAGTGACTTGTAAGGGGCCTCTTGGCACATAGACATAGAAGATAGGAGCAGGAGGAGGCCATTTGACCCTTCGAGCCTGCTCCGCCATTTATTATGATCATGGCTGATCATCCAACTCAAAAGCCTAATCCTGCTTTGCGCCCCATAGCCTTTGATCCCGTTTGCCCCAAGTGCTATATCCAGCCGCCTCTTGAATACATTCAACGTTTTGGCATCAACTACTTCCTGTGGTAATGAATTCCACAGACTCACCACTCTTTGGGTGAAGAAATGTCTCCTCACCTCCGTCCTAAATGGCCTACCCTGAATCCTCAGACTGTGACCCCTGGTTCTGGACTCCCCCACCATCGGGAACATCCTCCCTGCATCAAGCCATGGATAGGATGACAATAGAGGGATATGGTTCCTGGAAGGGTAGGAGGTTTGAGTTCAGATGGGCAGCATGGTCGGTGCAGGCTTGGAGGACCAAAGGCCCTGTTCCTGTGCTGTAATTTTCTTTGTTCTTTACTTGATCTTGGCCAAAAGGCCGAAAAGCCCATTTTGCACTTACCAATGTTATCCAGGAGGGTAACTAAGCTAGGTCCACATTCCCTTCCAGTTTTTCCACATCACTTCACTGTGGAGAGTGGTGCCAGACTCAATGCAGAAGATTATTGCCAAAGAAATTCCTCCTCACTCATTGGAACATTTTGTGAGGCATTAATGAACTATCCTTTAATTCAGCTGCATGCACTTTGGTGCTTAGCAGCTTCTTAACCTCAACTCTTCAAAGCAACAGTATTTAAAAACTCTACGACATGTCTCTTCCAAAGCAGTAAAAGCAGTGGGGTGCATTTCCTCATCTTCTAGTTAATGGCTGTGCCTGCAGTCAGTTGGGATTTTAGAATGTAAATCAGCTCCCTAATAATGGATAATCTGAAAGCAGAAGGAAAAGGCAATCACAGTTGTGTATATGGAATGGGTTATTTGACTCCATCTCATCTCCATATTTCTTACTAGAGTTGGCTGGTATTGCTGTGCTAATGTCAGCACTACTCAAAATCTGGTCAGTATTTGTTCTAATCTCTTTCTTTACGCATCCCATCAAATTTCTTGCATTACCCTTTAACTGGTTGGCTGTGATGTAAAATCTTTCACTTTGGCCAATTATCTAATTTATATTACGGAGATACTTCATGTAGACTCTTGGCGCTTATTATTACTGCAGGAGAACTAAGAGGGAACTATGTGAAAAGGAGTAACATTAAGGCAGGGAAATTTTGAAAGTTGAAAAGTTGACATGGCAGCATGACGGACTAAAACATATTTTAAATAGCAGCTTTGATAGCTCTATGAATTGATTCATTATGTGATAAATTTGCTTTGTTTAAGGGTGAGACAAATTCAGGGATAGGCAGTAGAGGTGGAATGACTATGCATGCCCATGATTTGCTGAGAAGATAAGAATGTATCTTTTGCACTGGTAGCATTTTGCAAAGGCTAAATTTGCATCTATAAGTTCACTATTCTGGCAGTGTGCCTTCTCCAGTGCCCCAGCAAGACCCAGGCTTGCAGTGTGTTTTCATGAGCTTATCCTAATCCCAGCTGCACAATTAAAAAAACAAATGACCCTCACAGCAGCTATTAACCTTTGCAAAGCTAGTACTTCACCCTCCGAGGCATGTACAGTGTCCCATTTAGATGGCAATATTGTAGTAATGACAATGGTGTATAACTTGTGGCTGCTGTGAAGTGATCGTGTTCAAAGTTTTTCTTCCTGTTAATCACTAATGATATTGTAGTACATTTTTGCTCAGGCTTTAGTTGTATTTCACCCCTATAACCATTGAGTTTCATCTGACTGAAATGTTTAAACCAGAAAAATAGTAGTGCAAACATGAAATCTAGCTTAATAGCATCTTTAGCGCAGTTTCTTCAAACATAACTATAGGTTTGTGTCAGTGAGAAGGACTGCACCCTCTAATTAAATTCACTCAGCCTTAAGTCATTTGACATTCAGGGTCTGGTTGAACAATCTGTGTCAAAATATATTTAGCAGTTCTTTTTGAAGGAAATTGTTATTGTTCTGATCAGATCCTGCCCTAACATTGTCAGAACCACCCCCCTTTTTGGAAGTAGCTCTCTGAACAGTGAGGAACATCATAAATTTGTTATAGCTTCTCAAGTCATCGTGCTTTGGTTTTATTGTTCACTTGTTAAATGCTTAGTTTTTGGAAATCTTAAAATTTGATTTGATTATTAGGTTATTGTGCTAGAATTTTTGCAGCAACCATCAAAAGGCAGTGATTTCTCCCAATTAACACCTTTGATTTAGTTTTGAATGTGCTTACCGGACTGGTGTTTTATGTTAATCACTAGTGACATACTTGTGGGAGTTGAGTTTTGTGTTGGTTAAAATCTTAAGAAATTATTCATAAGTGTATTAATAAAGTGCAGGGAATGGTATTTGACATTTAATCTTCTGCAATTTTAGTCAGTTTAGCTCAGTTGGCTGGACAGCTGGTTAGTGATGCAGAGCAACGCCAACAGCGCGGGTTCAATTCCCGTACCCGCTGAGGTTACTCATGAAGGCTCCGCCTTCTCAATCTTGCCCCTCACCTGAGGGGGAGTGACCCGCGGGTTAAACCACCACCAGATAGCTCTCCCCTCAAAGGAGAAAATGGCCTGTGGTCATCTGGGACAATGGATATTTTACCTAGTAGACAGAGTACAGCAGAGTACAATCAAATACTTGAAATAAATTTGACGCTTTACTGCAGAGCATTTTAGGCTCAATGGATACTGCATGAAAGTATTCATTTAATTCTTCAAGATAGGTATGGAAATTGGTCTTGATGGATTTGTATTGAGCAAATGGAGGTGAAGCACTTCCTTCACAGAGGGAAAGAAACAATTGGGTGGTCATTCTATAGTGTGTCGCTATATACCACCTTAAAGTTTTATTAGTGTCACAATTAGGCTTACATTAGAGTCATAGAGGTTTACAGCATGGAAACAAACCCTTCGGCCCAACTTGTCCATGCTGCCCTTTTTCTTTTAAACCCCTGGGCTAATCGCAATTCCCCACATTTATCACTGCAATGAAGTTACTGTGAAAATCCCCTGGATGCGAACTCCGCCGCTTGTTCGGGTGCATTGAGGGAGAATTTAGCACGGCTAATGCACCTAACCAGCACGTCTTTCAGACTGGGAGGAAATCGGAGCACCCAGAGGAAACCCAGGCAGACATATTATAGAAGGGATATTATTAAGCTAGAAAGAGTGTAGAAAAGATTTATTAGGATGCTACAGGACTTAATGGTTTGAGTTATAAGGAGGGGCTGGATAGATTGGGACTTTTTTCTCTGGAGCATAGAAAGCTGAGGGGTGATCTTATAGACGTCTATAAAATAATGAGGGGCATAGATCAGCTCGATGGTCAATATTTTTCCCCAAAGGTAGGGGAGTCTAAAACTAGAGGACATAGGTTTAAGGGGAGAGATACGAAAGTGTCCAGAGGGGCAATTTTTTCACACAGAGGGTGATGAGTGTCTGGAACAAGTTGCCAGAGGTAGTAGTAGAGGTGGATACAATTTTGTCTTTTAAAAAGCATTTAGACAGTTACGTGGGTAAGAGGTATAGAGGGATATGGGCCAAATGCGGGCAATTGGGACTAGTTTAGGGGTTTTTTAAAAAGGGTGGCATGGACAAGTTGGGCAAGGGCCTGTTTCCATGCTGTAAACCTCTATAATTGCTGCTTCACAGCTCCAGGGTCCCGGGTTCGATTCCCGGCTCGGGTCACTGTCTGTGTGGAGTTTGCACATTCTCCTCGTGTTTGCGTGGGTTTCCTCCGGGTGCTCCGGTTTCCTCCCACAGTCCAAAGATGTGCGGGTTAGGTTGATTGGCCAGGTTAAAATTGCCCCTGAGATGCGTAGGTTAGAGGGATTAGCGGGTAAATATGTGGGGGTAGGGCCTGGGTGGGATTGTGGTCGGTGCAGACTCGATGGGCTGAATGGCCTCCTTCTGCGCTGTAGGGTTTCTATGATAACTCTATGACAGTGGTTCCCAAACTTTTTTCACTGGGCTGCACTTTCGGAATAAAAATTTGCTCACGCCACACCGAATTTTTTATTGATAAGAAATACATTCAAAAACAAAAAAAAACAACTCCTAGCAGTGCTTGATTCATAACATAGAACACAACTACTTTATAATATGATCATGGGACATCCAGAAAGTATAAAACAATGCTTGTTTAAACCATGTTTAAATGTTTGATTGTCCTTGAATCTTCCCGCCACACTTGCCATCCTCTCTCGCCGCACCAGTGTGGCGCACCGCACGCTTTGGGAACCACTGCTCTATGACACGGGGAGAACATGCAGACTCCACACAGACAGTGACCCAAGCCAGGAATCAAACCCGGATCCCTGGCGCTGAGAGGCAGAAATGCTAACCACTGTCCACCCTAGCTTTAGCCTAGACTGGAGAGAAAGATGCCAGCCAATTATCAGTTATGATGATGAGTCTTGTGGCAGGTGGTGTGTGTCATATATTTAAGTGTCGCAGGTTACTTTAAGAACTGATCACATGATATGACGGTGATGTCATTAGGGTGTTGCCACAGGTTGCTGTTTTGCTTTCAGTTTGTATTCTGTGTAGTGTAGAGAATATCTCTTTCAATAAACCTTGTTACTTTGAATTCACGTGTGCAAACCACAATCTTTTCTTTCTGTTAAAACCCACAACCCCTAATGTAGGACATTACAAATAGAAAATTGGAGGTGAGGATGGGATCTTGTTTCATCGAGCACATTGAGAAAAGATCCTAAAGTAGAAGAGGAAATCCTTGTGGGTCCTCACATTTTGAATATTAGAAGGCTAGGGAGAATCATCACAGGATTAAAGATTGGAGTGCCAGTGCAAGGAGGCCTAATAAGAAAACAGCTCTGTGTGATTCCAGGCAGTATCAGGCATATTTGAAAAGAATGAATGCGTTGCTGTACAGCTGAGGTCATTTGAGAAACAAAATATATCAAGTCAATGGTCTCCAGGGTAAAAAGGGGAGTACTGGGAAGACAAAAAATTATTACTGAGCAGTCTTGAGTTGCTTGTGCCTGCAAGAGAAATGGCGGATCAATTAGGATCCATGGGGACTTTGAATAAAGAAAATGAATCATGGTGTTCCGATGGAGATGGTTTTCAGTACTTTGTGCAAGTGAATAAAATTGCAAACGAGTTGCTCGTACCAGTATTTCGCAGTGCAATAGGATGTAAAACCTTTAATTTGCTCCAGAACTTGGTTAATCCAGTAAAGCCAGGAGCCAAAGCTTATGATGACTTAACAACGAAGAGCATTACACCAATGATCATTGCAGAACGGTTCCGGTTCCACCAAAGGAATCAAGTGGAAGGCGAAAGCATTGCTCAGTTTGTGGCAACCTTTAAAAGACATGAGTGACTGCTGGAGCAAAGATAGTCAATGCAAGAAGTGTGGCAAAATGGGTCATGTTGCAAAAGCTTGTTGAGCTTTCCGTGAGGAGAATATTCAGAAGAAGAATCTGGGTGCCTTCAAGAAGAAGAACAAGTTGCATTGTACAAAAATAATTTTACAACATGGAAGAAAAGAATTGCAACTGCGAAGAAGAGAGTGTGACGCAATAGAAATGTCCTTTCTAGGATTAGTAAATTATTATGGCAAATTTGTTCCTAACCTAGCTACATTATTGAGGCCATTGTATAATTTACTGTGTGTGAAACAGTCCCGGGACTGGACAACAGATGTTTTGGCTCATTATAATCCGAAAATGCCATTAGTGTTTGCATGCGATGCTTCCCCTTATAGAGCAAGGGCAGTAGTTTCACATATTAGGCCTTCGGGAGAAGAACAACCAAAATAGCGTTTGCTTTATATACTTTGACTAGTGCTGAATCTAACTATGCTCAGCTAGCAAAAGAAGAATTGAGTATAATAATTGGCATACAAAGGTTTAATCATTATTTATAAGGTTGTCATTTCACATTATTGACCATTTGGGCCATATAAAGATATACTGTCGTTAGCTGCGAGCTGATTACAAAAGTGGTCTTATCTGCTACAATATAAACTGTGGTCAATTTAGAGTGCCATGCTAATGTTGATGCGTTATCACACTTGCATCTACCTATTGAGCAGACACCATCAACTAGCTTTGTTAATATTCTTTATTTTTCGCGAGTACATCATTTGCCTGTGACAGCTTCTCAAGTTCAGAGACATACCAGAAATGATCCAGAGATGGGGAAGATGATGGTTATGGTAGTGAAAGGAATGACAGCTGAAACAAATCGTCCGCATCCTAATTTGAAACATTGTGTCAAGAAAGCTTGAGTTGACCGTCCAAGGTGGGGAATCTGAGTGATCATTTCTCCAAGTCTGCATGGAAGAGTTCTTGAACAACTATACTAAGGATATTCTGGTATAATTCAGCTAAAGGAATGAGCACGTAGTTATTTTTGGTGACTGGGTCTGGATACTCAGATTGAAGACAAAGAGAAAGTATCAATCCTGTGCACGAATAAGACATACACCACAATTGTCTCCTTTATACCCTTGAGAGTAGGCTAAACATTTGCATGTAAATTTTGCTGATCTGTTTGAGTGTTACATATTCCTAATCATAATTGATGCACACTCAAAGTGGCCAGCAGTTGTTACATGAGATTTATTAAATTTGAACAAACCATTGAAAAACATGACAAAATATTTGCAAGATTTGGTAAATAGTTCACAGTTTACTTCACAAGAGTTTTTGAGGATTTTCTCAAAGTAAATGGTATTCAGCATATGAAATCTGCACCTTATCATTCATCAGCCAATAGATTAGCTAAAAGATTTGTACAATTTTTGAAACATTCTTCAAAAGTTTCAAGAAAGCAAGGTTTGTTTATCATTTCGTGTAAATAAATTTTTGGCATCTTATAGAAACGCTACTCATACAACTGCCCAAAGTTCATTCTCATTCGTACTCTTAAAGAGAAAGTTGAGAACTATGATTGATTTATTATCTCCAGAAACTGCAGAGATAGTAGAACATAAACAATCTCAAGTTGCTGGATGAAAAATGAGGGCAAAACAACTTTCATTTCAACAAGGAGATCGAGTGTTAGTGTGTAATTATTTCATGAGTGAGAAATGGGCACCAGCCATTATTTTAGCAAAAACAGGTCCAATTTCTCAGATGAACTAGTTTGGCAACACTATACTGACCAATTGTTATCATCTTGAAAGGATTTCTCGGAATCTTCTCTGAAAATACCAACTTCTTTATTTGCTTGTATTGTGAATACAACTAGGCCCTCCATAGTAGAATCCGAGTTGCCTGATTGTGTCTTCGCTACTATACCATGTGAGAATGATTCAGAATTAGTTCCAAGAGAAGAAGTTCCAAATTATACTTTGAGGATCAAGGACACCAATTCCAGAATGTTGTATACACCCAAAGAGAAAAAGGTGTCAGTTCTGATGAAGGGTCATCCAGACTTGAAACATTGGCTCTATTCGCTCTCCACAGATACTGTGAGACCTGCTGAGATTTTCCCGCATTTTTGTTGTGAGGAAAAGGTGTCCTCCTGATCGACTTTCTTATTGACAATACTATGCACCATTAATCATTATATGGTGTCCAGAGTATTATTTATTCCATGTATAACATTGTAGTCATTTGTCATGATCACAGAAGTAAAGGGGAAAGGGATGTTATATTTTTAAGATAATTGTGCATTTCCTTGAGAGCTGATCGCATGATTTAAGGGTGATGTCATTAGCATGTTGCCACAGGCTGCTGTTTTACTTTGTTTGTACTCTGTGTAGTGCAGAGAACATCTCTTTCAATAAACCTTGTTGTTACTTTGAATCCACGTGTGCAAACCACGTTTTGTTTTCTTTCTGTTCAAACCCCAGAACCCCTAACATGGGACATTACAGTATGGAAGGAAATTAAGAATGTAACTTTGGTAGCAGGAAATACGTGATACATTAATTAGAACACAATCCTTTTACCTTTTGGGAATTTGTTTTTAAGTATAACCCAACCCGGTGAAAGTCTGAATCAAATTCTGAATCGGCATGTGCCAAATTATGACCATATTTATTCATGTAGGTTGTTGCACAAGGTTAAATCTCACGGGATCTTGAGTGAGGTATCTACATGGATACAAAATTGGCTTCTTGACAGAAGCCAGAGGGTGCTTGTAGAGGGTTTTTCAAACTGGAGGCCTGTGACCAGCGGTGTGCCTCAGGGATCAGTGCTGGGTCCACTGTTGTTTGTCATTTATATTAATGATTTGGATGAGAATATAAGAGGCATGGTTAGTAAGTTTGCAGATGACACCAAGATTGATGGCGTAGTGGATAGTGAAGAAAGTTATCTCTGATTGCAACAGGATCTTGATCAATTGGGCCAGTGGGCTGACGAATGGCAGATAGAGTTTAATTTAGATAAATGCGGGGTGATGCATTTTGGTAGATTGAACCAAGGCAGGACTTACTCAGTTAATGGTAGGGCATTGGGTAGAGTTACAGTACAAAGAGATCTCTGGGTACATGTTCATAGCTCCTTGAAAGTGGAGTCACAGGTGGACAGAGTGGTGAGGAAGGCATTCAGCATGCTTGGTTTCATTGGTCAGAACATTGAATACAGGAGTTGGGACATCTTGTTGAAGTTGTACAAGACATTAGTAAGGCCACACTTGCAATACTGTGTGCAGTTCTGGTCACCTTATTATAGAAAGGATATTATTAAACTAGAAAGAGTGCAGAAAAGATTTACTAGGATGCTACTGTGACTTGATGGTTTGAGTTATAAGGAGAGGCTGGATAGACTGGGACTTTTTTTCTCTGGAGCGTAGGAGGCTGAGGGGTGATCTTATAGAGGTCTATAAAATAATGAGGGGCATAGATCAGCTAGATAGTCAATATCTTTTCCCAAAGGTAGGGGAGTCTAAAACTAGAGGGCATAGGTTTAAGGTGAGACATACAAAAGTGTCCAGAGGGGCAATTTATTCATGCAGAGGGTGGTGAGTGTCTGGAGCAAGCTGCCAGAGGTGGTAATAGAGGCGGGTACAATTTTGTCTTTTAAAAAGCATTTAGACAGTTACATGGGTAAGATTGGTATAGAGGGATATGGGCCAAATGTGGGCAATTGGGATTAGCTTAGGGATTTTAAAACAACGGCGGCATGGACAAGTTGGGCCAAAGGGCCTGTTTCCATGCTGTAAACCTCTATGACTCTATGTGCTCATGCCTTTGAAGTACTGAAGTGAAACTCGTCAAATTAATTTAGAGTCAAATTCTTGCAGCTAGCATAAAGATTTTAGGAGGTTCAGAAGTGTGACGGCATCTGGTCACTTTTGCTCCTTTGTAGTCTGTGTTGTAAACCACTTGGCTCAATTTTCAAAATATTCTACTTTAATTCAGTTTTAATTTGGATGAAAAACTGAACAGATCCTACGATGTGTCTTAACTTTTACATTTAAAGATACAAGTCTTAAAATCATGTACAAGAACTGTGAATATGTAAATAAAGAATTTTTCACTATGTAATTCTGGAGAATTGCGTGCTTCATGATTTTCACTCAAATACTTTAATAGAATTTTGATCTGGTTGTGTAGAGAGTAATTTGATTAGTTTGGATTTTATTGGAAAGAATTGAGACTTTTCTGCATCCTGATGGTGCACACTTTCAGGATTAAATCTTACAAAGTGCAATCAAAATATAACACGATTAATCCCGTTGAGTGGGAAGTGTAAAATCCAAATGGAAGCATTCGGGGTTGCCTTATTCTCCAATTCGCCTGGCTCTTGGCACAGAAGTCTTGGCTTGCAAGACAAATTCCAATTTGGGGATATTGCTCAGAAATTTCAGATCAGGTTGAAACTCATGTGCAAAATGGAATCAAATAAAGTATGAATTTTAGATGACTTTCAATCACAATTTCACCCTGTTGCAGCGATGTGCTCATAACCTGCAGCTGGAAACGAGCAGAACAGAATAAGTACCAGGTGTGCTGGTAGTGCTATAGTGAGCTATTATGATCGTTAGTAAAGGGTACAGATGGACACTCCCCTGTTGACTGACTGAATTTATATAATGGCTATTTGAATAATTAAAACCAGCAAGGTTCCCAATTTGATCCACAGTCTGTGCTGAGTTAGCTGATCTCAACTGGGCTGCAGTTGGCCTGGCTCAGGTTGAGAGAATTTGCCAGAGTTCCCGCTCTTGATTGCTAGCCAGTGATATCTGCTGTAATTGTGCGTGTGTTTATTTAAATAATCAGCGGGGACAGAATCTGGTTCAACTGGGAAGCCACCAATGATGAAGTGGATGGCTGATCTTTGCAGTTGAGGCTCAGTTGTGAATAACGTACCTTGGGAAGAGTAGCCAAGAGCTCCTAACAGGCAAGAGACTGCAGCCTAACAAGGAGCACAAGTGGAGAAACTCTTTGTGACAATTTTTTATTTCAGCAGAATAGCATGAATGTCATAGTGAGGAATGGAGCCTAAAATGTGATAAGGAATAAAAGCAATTAAAAAGCCTATTCTCTGCGGGAATTACAATTGCAAATAGATTGAAGGAACCTTATGAAAATGTAGCAAGAAGAATCCCACATAATCCATTTAAGGATGCTATGTTGGACCTTGTCAGAACTAAAATAATTTAATATGACATCAGCTCCTAGTCACCAGTACAATTGCAGTAAGGTGAAATCTTTGTTGTTATGCTTTCCTGGCAAGTTGATGAGAAAGGACTGCATAATTTTGCACTGATAGTTTACAGTGAAGGAATAATTTGAGGTCCACGCAGGCAGGCACAGAAGAAAATAACAAGTGTGTTTCAGGTTACAATTAATTCTTAATTATGTTATAACTAGGCTTTACTGCCTTTGGGAGTCTCGAGAAGGAGAATCTGAGTGTAACTATGATTGTAGCTGGGAATTTGCTCCAATGCTGTGTGATGCGCTGGAAGCTCCTTTTTAGATGTGCAAATGGGGTTTCCCCGGCGCTTCGGATAAAGCCATGGTGGCAAAATAAGAGCAGGTCCCAGGCATTTTCCCAGGCCGTGGGCTGGATTGTCACCGAATCATGAGCTCTCCATGGTCTTTTAAAAGTAGCGAGAAGGGCCCAATTTCTGACATCCCATTTTCATTGGTAAGGGAAAGAGGAGAGGGCGTGATTCACATGAATGGTGGCACTGTGGTTAGCACTACTGCCTCACAGCTCCAGGGACCCAGGTTCGATTCCTGGCTTGGGTCACTGGCTGTGTTGAGTTTGCACGTTCTCCCCGTGTCTGCATGGGTTTCCTCTGGGTGCTCCGTTTCCTCCCACAGTCCAAAGATGTGCAGGTTAGGTACATTGGACATGCTAAATTATCCCTTAATGTCCTGGAATCTGTATGTTATATTAGCACGGTACATCTGTGGGGTTACGGGGATAGAGCCTAGGTGGGAGATTGTTGTCAGTGCAGACTTGATAGGCCAAATGGCCTCAAAGAACAAAAAACAATACAGCACAGGAACAGGCCCTTCGGCCCTCCAAGCCCGCGCCGCTCCCCGGTCCAGGATTGAATCCTGAATCCAGGATCCCCGCCCAATTTTCCAGCCTATCTACATACTAATATCCTATCCCCGAGCTGTCCCTCACAGCTATGATGCTTTGTTCATCACAACCTATTGACTCACCCCTACCCCCCCCATTCCAGACCATGTGATCTCCAGGGAGAGGCGAAAACCCAGAGTGAAAAACCCCAGGGCCAATATGGGGAAAAAAAAATCTGGGAAATTCCTCTCCGACCCCCTGAGGCGATCGAAACGAGTCCAGGAGATCACACTGGCCCTGATCGGAAAATGCTTCCCAACCCTATTCATTTCCACTCCACGAACACCATATGAATTCCCTGCCCCCGAGACAGGTTCCCAACTATCCGCAGTCTCGCTCTGTACTGGCACCAGCAAGATGATCATAGAATGAAGCCTTGAAACGAGAAACAAAGAACAATTAGCCTGCGCCGCTCCCTGGTCCAAACTAGACCACTCTTTTGTATCCCTCCATTCCCACTCCGTTCATATAGCTGTCTAGATAAGTCTTAAATGTTCCCAGTGTGTCCGCCTCCACCACCTTGCCCGGCAACCCATTCCAGGCCCCCACGACCCTCTGTGTAAAATATGTCCTTCTGATATCTGTGTTAAACCTCCCCCCCTTCACCTTGAACCTATGACCCCTCGTGAACGTCACCACCGACCCGGGGAAAAGCTTCCCACCGTTCACCCTATCTATGCCTTTCATAATTTTATACACCTCTATTAAGTCTCCCCTCATCCTCCGTCTTTCCAAGGAGAACAACCCCAGTTTCCCCAATCTCTCCTCATAACCAAGCCCCTCCATACCAGGCAACATCCTGGTAAACCTCCTCTGTACTCTCTCCAAAGCCTCCACGTCCTTCTGGTAGTGTGGCGACCAGAACTGGACGCAGTATTCCAAATGCGGCCGAACCAACGTTCTATACATCTGCAACATCAGACCCCAACTTTTATACTCTATGCCCCGTCCTATAAAGGCAAGCATGCCATATGCCTTCTTCACCACCTTCTCCACCTGTGACGTCACCTTCAAAGATCTGTGGACTTGCACCCCCAGGTCCCTCTGCGTCTCTACACCCTTATGGGTGCCTCCTTCTGCACTGTAGGGTTTCTATGATTCGATGAACTCAGCAGGGCCATTTGAACTTAGTGCTGAGTTCAAACAGAACCCATTTTTGCTGTAGCAAGGGTATTAACCCTCAGTATGGGAGTCACAGATTTTTAGAGTGGATGTAAATGCTTGTGATGGGTGGTTAAGGAGCATAAAACTGTCAAGCTGTGAAGTTATTTAAACCCCCAGCCCTTTTTAAAAAAAAAATGGCTGCCTGTGTCAGTGGAAGTTAAGATGGTCTGTTCTGGGAGTTATAATAGCTGTTTGTTGACATTTCCCTAAGGATTCACTGTCATTATTAATGCTTGGCTGCTTTCCACAACCTACAATTATCTCAGCAGAGAATCTTAAATTGACAGTTCAAAATGGTTATGAAAGGATTAGCTGCTTTGGTCTGATGTTATGAATAGAAGTCTGTTTTTATGGGGCATGAAGTACTTAGAGGATTTAAAAGTTTTGAGTTTTCATGAATGGGAGTTTTTTTTAATGTAGTGAAGTTTGTAATAGATATTTGGACTTTTATTTCATCTCAACATGGCTCCCAAGGTCTGCCCATGGCAGTTACAGGGTGAGTTGGCATGGACTGTGTAAGGACAATGGGTGTTGGCTGGGTTGGCATGAGTTGATACCTTCTCCTCTTTGGCAATCCCTCGTGTCAAGGATGATTGTTCCTTGTGGATGGTTGGCTGGAAGTGAGATATCGATGTTGGCTTTGGGTGGCCTCTGAGCCCTATCTTAATCTTGTAATATACAAATGCAAATTGGTATATTTAGACTCATGTTTTCATTTTTATCCCTGCTTTCCTCATCTGAACTCTCTTGATTTTTTTGGCACTTTCAGTGTGATTATATGCTCAGTTGATACCATTGATAGGTTTGCAGTTCAGACCACTTATGTTGTAATACACCCCAGCTGATGTTACTCCTCGTTGCCATATTGAGAATGAATATTAAAGCTGTGGTAAAGCCCCGATCATGCAGGGACCCTCTGTTGTAAATATGACTATAAGTAAGATTAATAATAATATATAAGCATAAAGATTTTATTCTGTTGAAGTATAAAATGCAAACAACAGTTTTGGGTTGGTTGAAGCAGTTCCTTTGAGGTCTTGCAGAGAATTTGTATAAGTGTAGAATATGTCTCATGACTGATGCCTTGTGAATTATCAAGACATTAAGACAAAAGCTTTATTTTTAATGGGCTAGACTGAGAGGCACTTTTCACTGTGTAGTAGCTCTGCTGTCAAATCATCATTGGAAATTAATAGTCTATTTCTGCTGGTTGGTGACTGAAAGATCGTCACTTCCCACTGACGAAGGATTATTCAAGGAGGGGAGTGCTGACATTCTCCTGCAAAGCCTGTGTCTTAATGGAAGAAGTCATTCATGTTGTTTTCCACAAGTATGCGGTATCATACGTATAGTTATCCAATGAGAGCGGGTTTCTGCAGCATATGTTCTTTCATTCGATCAGTTTTGTAGTCTTATAGTCTCCATACAACTGTCTCTTGGCACAAAAGGTAACTGCTTTGGCCCTTGTTTTCTGTACAATTTCTGGTTCTATGGATATTGCTTTCAGAATGATCCAACACTCTGCAGATACAGTTAATGAATGCTGGAAGGAGCACAGCAAAAATCTCTGGGAATCTAACTGTCAAGAAATAGGTTTTCAGTGTTCTAAATGAGAGTGAACTGCAAACCTATCTTTGTGATTATGCGTCCTTCCAGCTCTCTTTGGACTGTTCCAGTAATCAATAACTGCATTGCTAGATTTGCCAAGCCTTCTTAATAGAGTTTGAATTCTCCCATTGTTACACCTTCCACATAGTTTAATTGGCAGCCCAATGCTCGCCTACAAGTTGCTCTTGACTGTTCTAGTGCTTTGCTGATTGAGTTTTGTGGCCCTCTAAATAGAATAAGAAGTCTCACAACACCAGGCTAAAGTCCAACAGGTTTATTTGGTAGCAAAAGCCACTCGCTTTCGGAGCACTGCTCCTCTGTCAGGTAAGTGGGAGTTCTGTTCACAAACAGGGCATATAAAGACACAAACTCAATTTACAAAATAATGGTAGGAATGCAGGTCTTTACAGGTAATCAAGTCTTAAAGGTACAGACAATGTGAGTGGAGAGAGCATTAATCACAGGTTAAAGAGATGTGTATTGTCTCCAGACAGGACAGCCAGTGAGATTTTGCAAGCCCAGGCAAGTCTTGGGGCTTACAGATAGTTGACATGAACCCAAGATCCCGGTTGAGGCCGTCCTCATGTGTGCGGAACTTGGCTATCAGTCTCTGCTCAGCGACTCTGCGTTGTCGTGTGTCATGAAGGCCGCCTTGGAGAACGCTTACCCGAAGATCAGAGGCCGAATGCCCGTGACCGCTGAAGTGTTCCCCAACAGGAAGAGAACAGTCTTGCCTGGTGATTGTCGAGCGGTGTTCATTCATCCGTTGTCGTAGCGTCTGCATGGTCTCCCAATGTACCATGCCTTGGGACATCCTTTCCTGCAGCGTATCAGGTAGACAACGTTGGCCGAGTTGCAAGAGTATGTACTGTGACATGGTACATACTCTTGCAACTCGGCCAATGTTGTCTACCTGATACGCTGCAGGAAAGGATATCCCGAGGCATGGTACATTGGGAGACCATGCAGACGCTACGACAATGGATGAATGAACACCACTCGACAATCACCAGGCAAGAGTGTTCTCTTCCTGTTGGGGAACACTTCAGCGGTCACGGGCATTCGGCCTCTGATCTTCGGGTAAGCGTTCTCCAAGGCGGCCTTCACGACACACGAGAACGCAGAGTTGCTGAGCAGAGACTCATAGCCAAGTTCCGCACACATGAGGACGGCCTCAACCAGGATCTTAGGTTCATGTCACACTATCTGTAACACCCACGACTTGCCTGGGCTTGCAAAATCTCACTAACTGTCCTGTCTGGAGACAATCTCTTTAACCTGTGCTTAATGCTCTCTCCACTCACATTGTCTGTACCTTTAAGACTTGATTACCTGTAAAGACTCTCATTCCAACTATTATTTTGTAAATAGAGTTTGTGTCTTTATATGCCCTGTTTGTGAACAGAACTCCCACTTACCTGACGAAGGAGCAGCGCTCCGAAAGCTAGTGGCTTTTGCTACCAAATAAACCTGTTGGACTTTAACCTGGTGTTGTGAGACTTATTACTGTGTTTACCCCAGTCCAACGCCGGCATCTCCACATCACCTCTAAATAGAGACATGGTACTGTACTATTGGAACAGCAAAGATCTGGACTTTAGCTGAGCATTGGTTTAGGTGTACATGAGTGAACTCTGCTTTATAAATAATGAATACTTATCCTCCCCAACCTGCCAGACGCAGATTCATCCGTCCATGACAGTATCGGTTGGAGTGACCATCTCATAGTCCTTGTGGAGAGAAAGACTAGTCTTCACGTTCAGGACACCATTTATCATGTGTGGCACTACAACTGTGCCTAATAAGATAGATTGCGAACAGATTTTGCAACTCAAGACTGGGCACCCACGAGGCGCTGTGAGCCATCAGCTGCAGCAGAATTGTACTTGACCAAAATCTGCAACCTCATGGCCTGACATATCCCCCACGCTACCATTACCACCAAGCCAGGGGATCTCCCCTGAACAAAGAACAAAGAAAATTACAGCACAAGAACAGGCCCTTCAGCCCTCCAAGCCTGCACCGACCATGCTGTCCGACTGAACTAAAACCCTCTATCCCTCTATTCCATCCTATTCATGTATTTGTCAAGACACCCCTTAAAAGTCACTACCGTATCCGCTTCCACTATCGCCCCCGGCAACGAGTTCCAGGCACCCACTACTCTCTGTGTAAAAAATCTGTCTCGTACATGGGCGGCACGGTAGCACAATGGTTAGCACTGCTGCTTCACAGCTCCAGGGTCCCAGGTTCGATTCCCGGCTCGGGTCACTGTCTGTGTGGAGTTTGCACATTCTCCTCGTGTTTGCGTGGGTTTCCTCCGGGTGCTCCGGTTTCCTCCCACAGTCCAAAGATGTGCGGGTTAGGTTGATTGGCCAGGTTAAAATTGCCCCTGAGATGCGTAGGTTAGAGGGATTAGCGGGTAAATATGTGGGGGGTAGGGCCTGGGTGGGATTGTGGTCGGTGCAGACTCGATGGGCCGAATGGCCTCCTTCTGCACTGTAGGGTTTCTATGATATGATTCTATGATTCTATGATCTCCTTTAAACCTTGCCCCGCGCACCTTAAACCTGTGCCCCCTAGTAATTGACTCTTCCACCCTGGAAAAAAGCTTCTGACTATCCACTCTGTCCATACCTCTCATAATCTTGTAGACTTCTATCAGGTTGCCCCTCAACCTCCGTTGTTCCAGTGAGAACAAACCAAGTTTTTCCCAACCTCTCCTCATAGCTAATGCCCTCCGTACCAGGCAACATCCTGGTAAATCTTTTCTGTAGCCTCTCCAAAGCCTCCACATCCTTCTGGTAGTGTGGCGACCAGAATTGAACACTATATTCCAAGTGCGGCCTAACTAAGGTTCTATAAAGCTGCAACATTACTTGCCAATTTATAAACTCAATGTCCCGGCCGATGAAGGCAAGCATGCCGTATGCCTTCTTGACTACCTTCTCCACCTGCTTTGCCACTTGCAGTGACCTGTGTACCTGTACACCCAGATCCCTTTGCCTATCAATACTCTTAAGGGTTCTGCCATTTACTGTATATTTCCTATCTGTATTAGACCTTCCAAAATGCATTACCTCACATTTATCCGGATTAAACTCCATCTGCCATCTCTCCGCCCAAGTCTCCAACCGATCTATATCCTGCTGTATCCTCTGATGGTCCTCACCGCTGTCTGCAAATCCACCAACCTTTGTGTTGTCCGCAAACTTATGAATCAAACCAGTTACAGTTTCTTCCAAATCATTTATATATATCACAAATGCCTGGTTCAGTGCAGGAGGGCATGCCAGCAGCAACACCAGGCAGACCTAAAAATGAGGTGTCAATTGGTGAAGCTACAACACAGGACTACTTGTGTGCCAAACAGCAAGTAGTATACAGAGTTAAGCAACCACACACCCAACGGATCAGATTTGAGCTCTGGCGTGAATGGTGCTGGGTAATTAAATAACTCACTGGAGGAGGAGGCTCCACAAGTATTCTCATCATCAATGATGGAGTGGCCAAGCACATAGAACATAGAACATTACAGCGCAGTACAGGCCCTTCGGCCCTCGATGTTGTGCCGACCAGTGAAACCAATCTAAAGCCCATCTAACCTATACTATTCCAAATCATCTATATGTTTATCCAGTAACCATTTGAATGCCCTTAATGTTGACGAGTCCACTACCGCTGCAGGCAGGGCATTCCACGCCCTTACTACTCTTTGAGTAAAGAACCTACCACTAACATCTGTCCTATATCTCTCATCCCTCAATTTAAAGCTATGTCCCCTCGTGTTAGTCATCACCATCCGAGGAAACAGGCTCTCACTATCCACCCTATCTAATCCTCTGATCATCTTCTATGCCTCTATTAAGTCACCTCTTAACCTTCTTCTCTCTAACGAAAACAATCTGTGCAAAAGAAAAGGCTGAAGCATTTGCAACAATCTTCAGCTAGAAGTGCCGAGTGGATGATCTACCTTAGCCTGCTTCAGAGGTCCTCAGCATCACAAATGTCAGTCTTCAGCCAATTCGATTCACTTCTCGTGGCAGCATGGTGGCACAGTGGTCAGCACTGCTGCCTTACAGCACCAGGGTCCCGGTTTGGGTCACTGTCTGTGTGGAGTCTGCACGTTCTCCCCATGTCTGCCTGGGTTTCCTCCGGGTGCTCCGGTTTCCTCCCACAATCCGAAAGACCTGCTGATTAGGTGCATTGGCCATGCTAAATTCTCCCTCAATGTACCCGAACAGGCGCCAGAGTGTGGCGACTAGGGGATTTTCACAACTTTATTGCAGTGTTAATATAAGCCTACTTATGACACCAATAAATAAACTTTAAAAAAATCAAGAAACAGCTGAAGGCACTGGGCTCTGACAATATTCCAACAATAGAATTCAAGACTTGTGCTCCAGCACTGGCTGTCCCCCCAGCTAAACTGTTCCACTCCAGCTACAACACTGGCATCTACCCAGCAATGTGGAAAATTGTCCAGGTATATCCTGTGCCTAAGAAACTCTTGATCATTAGTAAAGTGATGGAAGGGGTCATCAACAGCGTTATCAAGTGGCACTTTCTTAGCAATAACCTGCTCACGGACACTCAGTTTGGGTTCCGCAAGGTCTCTAAGCTCCTGACCTCATTACAGTCTTGGTTTAAGCATGAACAAAAGAGCTAAACGCCAAAGGTGAGGTGTGAGTGATTGCCCTTGACATCAAAGCAGCATTTGACCGTGTATGGCATCAAGGGGCCCTAATAAAACTTGAGTCAATGGGAATCGGGAAAAACCTTCTGGTTGGAATCTTACCTGGTACAAAGGAAGATTTTTATGGTTGGAGGTCAATCATATCAGCTTCAGGACATCACTGCAAGAGTTCCTCGGTATTGTACTCGGTCCAATCACCTTCAAGTGCTTCATCAATGACCTTCCTCCCATCATAAAGGCAGAAGTGGGATGTTCACTAATGACTGCACTGCACAATGTTCAGTAGCCTTCAACTCCTCATACTGAAGCAGTCCATGTCCAAATGCAGCAAGACCTGGACAACATTCAGGCTTGGGTTGACAAGTGGCAAGTAACATTCGTGCCACACAAATGCCAGGCAATGACCATCTCCAACTAGAGATAATCTAACCAATTCTAACATTGCATGTTAATTGATATTCAATGGCCTTAACATCGCAGAATCCCCACTATCAAACTCCTGGGGGTTAAAATTGACCAGAAACTGAATTGGATTAGCCATATAAATACCATGGCTACCAGAGCAGGTCAAAGTTTAGGAATTCTGCAGCGAGTAATTCACCACCTGACTCTCCAAAGCCTGTCCACCATCTACAAGACACAAGTCAGGAGTGTAATAGAATACTCTCCACTTTCCTGGATAAGTGCAACTCCAACAACACTCAAGAAGCTCAACACCACCCAGGACAAAGCTTGATTGCTACCCCTTCCACAAAAGATTCACTCTCTCCACCACCAATGAACAGTGGCAACCGCGTGTATCACCTGCATTTTGATTTGATTTGATTTATTATTGTTACATGTATTAGTATACCGTGAAAAGTGTTGTTTGTTACAAGATGTAGTGCAGGCACTCACCAAGGTTACTTAGGCAGCACCTTTCAATCCCAAAACCGCTACAATCTAGAATGACGAGAGTAGCAGATACCTTGGAACATCATCACATGAAAGCTTCCCCCCCCCAAGCGACTCACCATCCTGACTTGGAAATATATCGCCATTCTTTCACTGTTTCTGGGTCATGTTTTGGAACTTCCTCCCTGTCAGCACTGTGTATGCACCTACAGCGGTTCAAGAAGGCAGCTCATCACCACCTTCTCAAGGTCAACAAGGGATGGGCAATAAAAATGCTGGCCAGCCAGCAATGTCCACAACCCATAAAATTAATTTTAAAAATCCATATTTTATGCACACTCACATTGTAAAATTTCCATTAACATATCTTATGTTTCACTCTTTTTGGAATTTTTTGTTAAAACTGAAATTGTTCAAGACATCTATCAGAGAAACTGGCAGGAATGAATTACCTAAGACAGAGAGGATGCTTTATTTTTAACAGTGGTGCATCTGTCACATTCTATTGAATGTAGTAGCTTAGCCAAGTGTTCATTATTCATGTGTGAGACTTAACAATGAATGCCAACCAGCTGTTCAATCACAGGGGCATCATGTCTAAACCCAGTCAGTCCTGCCTTGACTGAACATCCACTGGTCCTCAATCCATAACACGCAGTAGTAGACTCATGATTATCACTACAAGAATGAAAACAGAAGATGGAAATTGTTTTCTTTTCAATCCTACAATTATTAGAAAATTGGATACTTGACCACAAATGGTTACTTCGGTAGAGACTGTATCATTTAAAAGTAAACTCAGTAGTTGAAAAGGAAAATGTACAAGATTAAAGGAAAAGGGGACTAGAGAATATTGCACCAGTTGAAGAAGAGGACTGTTACAATAGAATGTCTGCCTCTAATGTTGTGAATTCCACAATTTCTGCTATTTGACACTGCATGATATGTAGTTCCAGTATAATGCCACACCTAACGAGTAATGAGGCTATCTGTAAGCTGAACTCGGGTTATTCTATTCTTTTGGCCCTTTTTGCATTTGTATGAAAGCTGAGGCAGAGGAATATATAGATGAGTGATTCCTGTCTACAACCGATGCTGCAGCTTAACCCTGTACCTGCAGTATTAATGCATGCTCAGTTTTTATAGGTTTCTTTCATATTTGATTGTGGAGGTTCTTGACTGTCTCCTCCGCCCTTTCTTGTGTCCTGCTCTGTAGCATCTTATTAGCTGAAATTTGATGTTTTCACTGCATTTGCTCCTGATTTGGTTGTGTAAGAATATAAGAAATAGGAACAAGCGTAGGCCATTCAGTCCTTAACACCATTAACAAAGATCATAGGCGATCTTCTACCTATACTGCACCATCCTGCACTATCCCTGAATCCCTTTTGTTTTGGAGGTGGTGGTGGCGGGTGCAGGGGCATGGGTTGCTGGGTGAATCGGAGGCAGCCCTGCCAGCAATATGTTGTGGGACTCGTCCCTTGATGCTTTATTTCCAAGTTCTGCATTATACAGTGGATAAAATCACTGTTGCTGTCGGCAGCTTCAATGCTGCTTTTCCCGCTGGTTATCAGCCTTTGCCGATTTCCAGGAATATCTCACCCACTGTTACATCTTAATACACATTGCTATCTCATCACCATAACTATTAACCCGTTATGCTGCGTTAAGTTTTCAGGTCAAGAACCACCCCCCCCATTGCCCCCAAGGTCCAGTGGCTTCCCAATCTCTGCCCCCTCCGAAGACTCCGATTGTCCCCTTTGCGTCTCACCCAGGCCTTCCCTACCCTGTGACCCTGTGAACTTAATTTTGCCTCTGGTGATTGGACTTAGTCTCGGGTGCCCTCATGCAATTCTTCTTCTATACACTGCAGCTCTTCACACTGTGGGTGCTGGAGAGCTGCCGTCCAAAGTGCAACTCCGCATGACGGGTGGAAGTCCAGCCTACAGTCACCTAATGCTCATTCGAGCGTAAGGTTGTTGTGGGAGCACTAGGGGTCGACTCTTCGGGTGGCAGGGAGCGAGACTCCACCATCTGACGAATGGCAAATGGAGTTTCATTTTGGCAAATGCAAGGTGATGCATTTTGGTACATTGAACCAGGGCAGGACTTACTCAGTTAATGGTAGGGCGTTGGGGAGACTTACAGAACAAAGAGATCTTGGGGTACATGTTCATAGCTTCCTGCAAGTGGAGTCACAGGTGGACAGAGTGGTGAATAAGGCATTCGGCATGCTTGGTTTCATCGGTCAGAACATTGAACACAGGAGTTGGGACGTCTTGTTGAAGTTGTACAAGACATTGGTAAGGCCACACTTGGAATACTGTGTGCAGTTCTGGTCACCCTATTATAGAAAGGATATTATTAAACTAGAAAGAGTGCAGAAAAGATTTACTAGGATACTACTGGGACTTGATGGATTGAGTTATAAGGAGAGGCTAGATAGACTGGGGCTTTTTTCTCTGGAACGTAGGAGGCTGAGGGGTGACCTTATAGAGATCTATAAAATAATGAGGGGCACAGATCAGCTAGATAGTCAATATCTTTTCCCAAAGATAGGGGAGTCTAAAACTAGAGAGCATAGGTATAAGGTGAGAGGGGAGAGATACAAAAGTGTCCAGAGGGGCAATTTTTTCACACAAAGGGTAGTGAGTGTCTGAAACAAGGTGCCAGAGGTGGTAGTAGAGGCGGGTACAATTTTGTCTTTTAAAAAGCATTTAGATAGTTACATGGGTAGGATGGATATAGAGGGATATGGGCCTAATGCGGGCAATTAGGATTAGTTTAGGGGCTTAAAAAAAGGGCAGCATGGACAAGTTGGGCCGAAGGGCCTGTTTCCATGCTGTAAACCTTTATGACTCTATCTGCAAAATTGAGGCCCCTAGCTCTATTTCTCTCTCCACAGGTGCTGCCAGATCTGCTGAGTATTTCCAGAATTTTCTCTTTTTATTCCTGTGAGGTGGTGGCACCAGATGTTCTGTCCTCCTTGAACCCACTACTTATCTGCATGACTTACTTTCTGTTTTTTTCAGGTGAATCCAGGAGAAATAGTCCCGTGCAATATACATGGGCAACTGATTTGTCACACTGTGACAACCTGTGACAAATCCTGTTGCTTTTAAGCAGGAATTGAAAAATTTCCCCACGCGTAGTGTGAAATCAGCAAGACCAGTGATAATTGGCTGACTTTTGTCAGAAGTGGAGATTGGCTGACTCTTTCTAAGCAGCTTTTGCTTTCTTTTTCTTAATTGAGGAAAATCAGTCTTGCATGGTATGATTGCATTGTAAACACAAAGGGGCAGATTCTGGATGATTCTATCATGTGTAACAGCACAGTAGACAGGGGTACAGTTGATTCACTGCTGAAACTTGACCAGTACAGGCCTATTACTGGTCCAGTTATAGTGGATGAAATGCAATGGTACAGAGTCAGGATAATGTGAGGCTGATCCTGTTTATAGTCCGTACCTTTCATAGAGTTGTTGCAGACATCTTTCTATTTCCTTAATTCTCTGCACTTGTCCATAATTTTCCCCTCAACTGCTCAGTGACTCTTGTCACAGCAATGGCTTTCTTTCGTTAAACCACAATGTTTAGGTGGAATGGAAATGAATAATGAATTTTTAAATATTTAAAAATAAATGGAGACTCCAAGTGCTTGTGAATGTATGAGGATATTTCTGTGTCAGCTGTTGTAATATTCTGCTTGGTGAGCTGAGTATAGCCCGCCATCATAAATCAACAGATATATTTTCTGACATATTTTAAGTTACTTTTTATTGTCTTTCTTGGAGGCAGCATACATCAAGTAGACCTTCCACGTGAATCAAAAATAAATTATCAGAACATTTTGGGGCAGATCTTTCTTGCCTGCCAGTTGCTCCCTAGCCACATGAGTGTTGTGTCCTTTGGACGCTTTGATGTGATTCCCTACCTGGCTGCTGCTCTGGGTTGGGCAAATTAGCACATTATAGGCATGTGCCAGATGGGATTTCCGTCTTTGATTCACTGCTTCTCCAAAACTGCGGGCAGGAAATTCTGTAAATTGTTGGGAGTATAATGGAACCCGTTTTTGGCAGCTATTTCTGAGCAGCTGAAACCATCTTCATTCACAAACTTCAGCCCCGGTTCCCTTAATTTCATTAAAAGAAAACCTGTTCAAGCTAAGTAGAATTTGCAGATCTGCCAATTGGAAGGCACGGATTCCGCAATTGCCTAGTGCCAAGTTTAAATTTCTCCACAGACATCTGTCCGGTATTATCTCTGCAAAATGTTGTGGAAGGCTTTGCAACATCGTTCTGTCTTATTTAAATGTCTTTGCTTTGTTTCACCAGAAACTTCCCATCCACAATCTGTTGCCCCCTCAGGAATTCATTTATTGTAAAAGCAGTGGAATCCTAATGTGCCATCCTTTCCCTTTGAGGGGGGGGTGGGGAGCTGACAGGTGGTGATTTTAACCTGGGGATCACCACACCTCAGGCGAGGGGCAAGGTTGAGAAGGCAGGGCCTTCATGAATAACTTCATCTGTTACAGGAATTGAACCCACGCTGTTGGCATCATGTCTGCATCGTGAAACAGCCGTCCAGCTAACTGAGCTAACCGACGCTTGAAAAATACAGCTGAATTGTCAAAAACAGTAGAAAAGAAACCATGTGAAGTCATGCTCAATCTATGTAGTGCTCTGTCTCCATCTTGAGTACCACATTCCGTTTTGGTCCCCAAGACATTTAAATCCTTTCGGTGTGGGTGTTGTATTTCTCCTTCATTTTGCAACATGTAGTTATTTTACGATCGAGCAGTTAATATTTGGGAAACCTGAAACTTGAGTCCAATCGTAATGCATCATAAGTTGAGTGACATAGTTGCAGTTTTATTCCATTTGATCTGATTGTAGGTAGCACCATCTGTTTTCAGTAATCGGTTTGGACAGTGATGAAATTTGAGAACTATGTTTATTCAAAAATGTCAATCTGTGTGTTCTTTTGTCAGATTTAGATTGAACACAAGAATACAGGGTTTCCAACATATAATGGCATAGCGTGAACATTTATCGACAGTCCCTTAATAATCAACATCGGTATCAATTAAGCAGAGCCAACAAGAGCATGACTGCAGTTTGTTAGATATAGTTTGTAGGTAGAGATTTAGAGGTGTTAATCTGTTTTAAATCATCAACTCTTTTCATTCAGGATTGGGTTTTAATGAAATGTAAAACAAGCCATGAACATGATAGATAGATAGTAAATATCAACTCCATCAAGCCTGTCACATACCGTCATGGTGAAACTCAACACCATGAATCACATTAGGCCCTCACTAGCCAGGGAATCTCTTGCGAGAGTCAAAGAAAGAAAAACTCTAGGCCAATTCAGAATCTGGGAAACACTGAAGGTGATCAAAAAGGTTTCAGGAGGTCACAATGCCACTAGCACACATTGCTAAATACCCCACCTACATTTTGTGCACTGTGATGTCAGCCGCATAGGAATTTGCTTTGAACATTTGCAGTAAATCTTCCTTCACTGCAGAAACCAGCAACTTGTTTAAAATTTTGATGAGCAACCCTATGAAGAAAATGAACCTCCTGATGCCTAACCTAGTTCAGTGCTTACTGGTTGCCCCTGGTCTTCAGTGATCTATATAACTGAGAGCTAAATCTAAACCTTTCATAAGGGCTATCCATAATGGTTATCTTTGCTATCCATAGTTTGATGAAAGATTTCACTTTCAGCTCACTACATGGTGTCAATTACTGGGCTAAATTTGTGTGCCAAGATCTGGTTCTCTGAATAAAAGAACTTGTATTTGCAGTGGTGCCTTATGTACCTGGGATTACCTTTGAGGTGCTATCAGACAATTGATTGACAGCAGAGAGTAACATCATGAAACGAACAAATGATCATGGCATTGATCATTTGTTAGATCAATACACTGGGCTTCCCAAATCCAGAAACCTTTTCATTCATCTCTCCCTCTCATACGTCTCAAGGGGAGATGATGGTGTGGTGGTAATATCATTGGATGAGTAGTAATCGAGAGGTCCAGGCTAATGTTCAAGTCCCACCATGACAGCCAGTGGAATTCAAATTCAATTAATAAATCTGGAACTGAAAGCTAGCCTAGATAATGGTGACCATAATCTACCATAAATTGTTGTAAAAACCAATCTGGTTCTTGAGGGAAGGAAAGCTGCCATCCTTTACCAGTCTAACCTACAGGTGACTCCAGATCCACAGCAATATGGTTGACTCTGAAATGGCTTAGCAAGCCACTCAGTTCAAGGATGATAAGGGATGGGCAACAAATGCTGACCGCACCTGCGATGATCACATTCCATGAAAGAATAAAGAAGAATCTTTAGGATTCAATAACACAGGCTTGTGGTGGCAGCCAAAATGCAGAAGTTCAAAGTATTGTATGTTTTAAATGGGCAAATACATGAGGTGGCCATTATTGTAATGGAAACAGCTCTGCCCTTCGTATTGCATAGAATTTAGAGCTTAGAAACCGGTTACTTGACCCAACTGGTCCAGTCTTGTGCTCCTCCCTTGCCTTTTTATTTATCCTCATTAGCAGAGGTTTCTATTCCATTCTATATTGTGTGTATCTAGCATCCCCGTTTAAGCTGTCCTGAGTTCATGATTCAGCAAATCTAGACCAACATTCCAGTGCAGTACTGAGGGAGTTCTGTACTGTCTGTCATACTGTTGTTCAGATGTGATGTTAAACTGAGGCCACCCCATCTGGATATGGGCATTTCTTTTGCCCATCTCAAATTGTCCTTGAGAAGGTGTTGGAGATCTACCACCTTGAACCCCCACAGTCTATATGGTGTAGGTACACCTGCAGTGCTGTAAGGAAGGGAGTCTCTCAATTTTGACCCAATGGCAGAACCATATTGCCATTCCGTCAGGAAGGTGACTGGCAGGGAACTTGCTGATGGTGGTGTTCCCATGCATCTGCTGCCCTGGTCCTTCTAGGTGGCAGAGGTTGTGGGTTTGGTAGGTGCTTTCGAAGGAGCCTTGGTAAGTTGCTGCAGTTCATCCTGTAGATGGTGTAAGCTGCTACCACCCTGCGTCAATGTGGAGGCTGTGAATGTTTAAGGTAGTGGATGAGGTGCCATTCAAGCAGGCTGCTTTGTCTTGGATGGTGTTGAGATTATTGATTGTCGTTGGAGTGGCACTAATCCAGGCAAGAGCAGATTGTTCCATCACACTCCTGATTTATGCCTTGTAGATGGTGGACAGACTTTGGGGAGACAGCAAATGAGATGCTCTAACCTCTGACCTGCTCTTGCAGCCATGGTATTTATATATGGCTGACTCAGTTCAATTTCTGATCAAAGGAAACCCCAGGATTTTGATTGGGATTCAGCGATGGCAATGCCACTGAATGTCAAGGGAGATGGTTGCATTCTGTTGTTGGAGATGGTTAGTACCTGACACTTGTATGGCACAAATGTTATTTGTTATTTATTAGCCCAAGCCTGAATGTTGTCCACGTTTTACTGCATATGGACATGGACTTCAGTATCTGAGGAGTCCCAATGCTGAGCATTACACAATCACCAGCGAATATCCCCACTTTTGACCTCATGATGGAAGGAAGGTCATTGATAAAGCAGCTGAAGATGATTGGTCCTGGACACTCCCCTGAGGAAATCCTGCAATGATTTCCTGGGACTGAGATGATTGGTCTCCAACAACCACAACCATCTTCCATTGTGCTAAGTTTGAATCCAACCTGGTTGATGAAAAAGATCCTATGGCCCCAGTTGAAGAACAACTGAATTCAATAAGCGTCCAGACCAATATTTATCCCTGAACCAAACCACCATAAAACATATCATTATCTGATTGCTGTTTGTGGAATCCTGCTATGCACATTGGCTGCTGTGTTGCCCTACATTTTCAAGAACGACTGCATTATACTGTGCTTGGGATGTCTTGAAGTTGCGAAAGGCATTATGTAAAAACAAAATCTTGACTTTATTTTTCAATTTCAGGATGTTGTTTGAAGTAAAACCCTTTTCTGTAGTGCTCCCTCCTTGTTGAATAATAACTGAAAAGGAATTGGTGCACATTATGCACGATGTGCAAATAGTTTGGTTGAGAAAAATGTATTAAATTATCTATTTAATTTACTCTTCTAATTAGCACAATACGTTTGCTGTACAAACCTTTCTGTTCTGAAAGTAGATGTTATACGTGACCAATGGAAGCTGAAACAATAATCCCACTTGTTCATTCCATGTTTTTGATTGAGTTATTTTGATCTTTTTCCTTTTTTCAGATGGGATTCACAGCGTGACAGCACAGTGTGTGCTGAGAGTAATTGTCATTACAGAGGAGATGCTGTCCAACAGTATCACGGTGCGTCTGGAGAACATGTCACAGGAACGTTTCCTGTCTCCTTTGCTGAATCGCTTTGTGGAGGGTCTGGCGGAAGTCTTGTCTGCCTCCAAGGAGGACATCTTCGTTTTCAACATACAGAATGACACTGATGTCAGCGGCAGCATTCTGAACGTGAGTTTTTCTGCTCTGGTTCCAGGTGGGAGCCAGAGCCAGTTCTTCTCCTCCAAGGAGCTCCAGGAACAGCTGTATATGAGCCGGATGCTGCTAACCTCAGTTTCCATGCTAGAGGTCCTCCCATTTGATGATAACGTCTGCCTGCGGGAGCCTTGTGAAAACTACATGAAATGTATCTCGGTGTTGAAGTTTGACAGCTCTTCCGCATTCATCGCTTCAGAGTCCATGCTCTTCCGGCCCATCCATCCCATCACAGGCCTCCGCTGCCGCTGCCCACCAGGGTTCACTGGAGATTACTGTGAAACGGAGATCAACCTTTGCTATTCAAATCCCTGCCAGAATTCTGGAGTGTGCAGTCGCAGAGAGGGCGGGTACACGTGTGTGTGCCGTGAGGAGTTCACAGGTTTGTAAAATTAGATTTTTTTTGCCTATAGTGAAGGAGTTTAATTTTTTATTTGGCATCTAACCAGATGGAGGCTTGTGTTGCTTTTAAAATCGATTTATTAACAACACTACAAAAACAGAACATGCTGGAAAATTCCGGCAGGTCTGACAGCACCTGTGGAAAGAGAACAGAGCCAATGTTTTGAGTCTGGATGACTCCTCATCAGAGCGTCTCTGACGAAGGGTCATTCAGACTTGAAATGTTAGCTCTGTTCTCTCTCCACAGGTGCTGTCAGAACTGCTGAGATTTTCCAGCATTTTCTGTTTTATGTTTCCGATTCCAGCATCCGCAGTAACTTGCTTTTATTAACAACGCACTGTGCGCAAGTTTTAATTTCTTTGGAAAGTTCCAGAACATATTCCTTTTTAAGTCACCAGGCCTTTAAAGAGGAATTGGCAGTCCTACAAAATGACAGTAGCTTCTCAGCACACAGAAAATAGATCTATAAATTGGCTGTTTCACCACTCTTTGCATTGCCATTAACGCTGCTTTATCTTGGCTGCAAGAATTGTGTTCTGTTCTTGGTCAATGCATCACAATTCTGATTCTTATGGTTTGTTGTCATTGAATCACGTGAGCAAATGCAACTTCTTAACATCAGAGTGCCCTCCCACCTCTGTCTTAGTTTCTATTGCTGGTGTGTAGTTGGTACTAAATTGAAGGAGTGACTGGCTATCTTGACTGCCCCTTGAGGACCATGTGCCCCCTAGCTGTTCCTTGTATTTATATCCAGAATCATCCACTGGCTTGAGAAGTATGTTGTCTACCCAGGTGAATAATGCTTGACCCATATCAATAGATGCACAATTAAGGTTTTTATCTGTTGGTATTTGGGTGTCTGTTACGTTTGAGGGCTGTAGTGGACCAGAATGATCTTAAAATAAGCATTCTCATATATCAAACATTGATGTTCCGTTGTATGTGACATTTCACCAGCATTCATTGGTCTTCGCCAGTTTTCGTTTCACTTTAACCATTCTTACGTCAAGATGGCTTGTGTAACTTATGTATTAGTTTGATTTTAGCTCCTTAAAGGGAGAAAAAAGGACAAATTCCCCATTGCATCCTTTTCTATTGTTCTAATTTTATTTGTATGCAAATGTCCCTGTTCCACACCTTATATCCTTGGATTTTAATTTATTTTTGAACTAGGTGTTTTGAGATTCTAATGTTCCAGGCATTTGTTTTTCTGGAGCTGAAATAACTGCAATAGTATTTGCAATTTGTGTGTTTATTGAATGGCTGAATTGCCAATTCCTGCAGCATTCTTGAGATTAAATTCTTTGCTTAATTTGTATGTGTGCAAAGGAAACAAAACACCTCGGGGTCACCTCGATCTTTACCATTGCTGCCTCCTTCCTTTTGTTTGGCTGGAAAGGTCTATTATAGATTGGTTCCGGATTACCTGTATTTCATAATGAGGCCTCGAGAGAAATCAACAATTCCACCTCCATCTTAGGCATTTCTTAATTAAATTCTTGGTCTGGCATAATACAGAATTTCTCTGTTGGAAGTAAGAATTGGAGCTTAGGGCAGTTACCAAAGGAAGCAAATGACGGAGCTGCAGGAACCATAATTAGGCATTGCCTCAGTTTAGGTACAAGCTAAAGAAGCCTAGGTGCTAGAAAACTAGAGTTAGTGTCGCTTCTTTTTTAAAAATAATTAATTTCATTATCTGCCCTTTGGATCCCCTCTGTGCTAGAACTCACTCACAAGCCAGGAGGATGGATATGCCATCTGTTCCCAAATGCCTATTAGGATTTATGAGAGACATTCACTATCGCTGTTTGAGCAGAGTGACATTTGGAGTTATATAAGGTCTATTCTGGGACCCTTGCTCTTCACTAATCATAAGTGGTGTAGATGGATGGTAAATCTTGTAACACTTTTTAATGATACCAAATCATGTGGGAACTTGACAAATAGGGAATTACGCAGCATTTAAAGGTATCTAGTTCAACTAAGAAAATGGGCTATTGAATGGCACGTGGATCTTGGCACAGTGGTTAGCACTGCTGCCTCACAGCACCAGGGACCCGGGTTCAATTCCGGCTTGGGTCACTGTCTGTGACGAGTTGGCACAATCTTTCCATGTCTGCGTGGGTTTCCTCCAAGTGCTCCGGTTTCCTCCCACAGTCCAAAGACATGCTGGTTAGGTGCATTGGCCATGCTAAATTCTCCCTCAGTGTACTCAAACAGGCGCCGAAATGTGGCAACTAGGGGATTTTCACAGTAACTTCATTGCAGTGTTAATGTAAGCCTACTTGTGACACTCATAAACTTTAAACTTTAACGGAGGTAGAGGTGACGTAATGTATATGATGGGGATTAGCAGCCATGTGTGCATGTTAACGTGGCTTTATTTTCAAATGGTGTTAGTTAGACAAACCCAGTCACCTAGGGATGCATCATCAGATGTTTCTCTTCACAGGGAGGGAGACTGCTACACATTGTGGATCTGACATCAGCAAAGCTATAAACTAACTACAACTGTAAACTTTGGAGAAATCAAAGCAAAGGTTACAGGTGATGCTCGCTGCTCTGAGGAGACATCAGAAGGGTCACCAGATGTTAAGTACCGTATAGATGTCGTGATGAATTTTGTGGTGGGGTTTGGTAATGGGATAAAACCAACACACTAGGCTATATTAAGTGCCTCTCCTCAAACTGGTTTTAAACAAAACTTAGGAAAGTAACGAGTTAAAACAAAATGATAAAAAAGCTGTTGAAGCCAAGGTAAAAATTCTGTGTGGTGTTGAGTGGTCAAGCAAGACCTTCAGTGATCACAAAGAATCCTGTTTTGTTGTAGATCAGTAGCACTAGGGATGAATTAGTGTTTTCAAGACCCAATCAAACTGATAGTAAGAAACAAGCAGACCAAGTAATTGACTGGCACAACTTTCTAAACCCATTAGGTGGCTGGCAAAATGGAAGTGCTGCAGATTGAGGCATTAGCAAGGAATTGTCCCAGTTGTCTTCAGACACCATCCACACCCATAGTAAGGCATGGCTGACAGGAGGTGAAGGGACTGGCCAAAATGTTTCAGTTGACCATCAGTCAGCTGCAAGCATACTTTTAACAGATGGCACAGCTATGTACTTTGTTCAATGTTAACCCGGAGGCTGTGTAGTCAATTGTGCGCGACCATTGCCAGGACAATGTACCTTTTGCTGTAAGTATGGGTGGGTAGATCCGCAAGACTGAGCAAAGTTTGCCTTTGGTGTCATCTCACTTCCCCTTTATTGCTTGTCATCTTTCTCACACTGAAAATGGGAACTCTAAGTTTGATAGACCCGTAGTTTCTGTGCAGAAGCAGACCGGGAGTAGGCTGCGCATGCACAGTTCTGCATTTTTTAAGTTCTTTGGGCGGATGACTAGCATAGCACACCAGTGCATGAAGGAAAACAGAGCAAAAAAACGGGGATAGGGAGAGGCCCCAAAACATTCCCAGACTAAGGACAGGAACAGGAAAAATACACAGTTAATTTAAAAGCAGGAAAAGGGCTGAGGATAGCAGTGAAGAGGGCTCAGGAGAAGACCTGGTGATCAAAACTGTCTCAGGAGAAAATCCGAGGAGGCAGCAGAAGGTTGGCAACTGTGCTGTGGGCTGTTGGGCAAAGGTATCCTTTTGGAGCAGTACTGTTCTGCTCAGTGTGGCCAAAGAGCTGAAGTTCTGCTTGTGAGTTGGTGCTCGAGTTCATCCAGAGGAACGGAATCCTGGGAGACAGGATTGAAACCCTGAAAGATGGGCTGTGGTTGATGTCAACTCAGCTGGAGTGATATTTGGAGAGAATATCAAGGCAAGGGAAGATGAAGACTAGAATCCCTCATGAGAGCGACAAGAGTTTCAGTGAGATTGGTTGACCCACACTCTGCTAATGTTTGAGTAGGTTGTTTAGAAGTCCATGGACTTGATCTTTGTCGCATCTACCATTCGTTGTGCATTGAGGTGTGTTTCACCACAATTTTGCCTATTAAATCAGATGTACCTCACATTTACCCTGAATGTTGGAGCATAAGATAGATATTATAAATTCTTTTATCTTTCTGACCTTGTATAATGTAGTAAGTCTTTGGAGGCTGAAGTTCCTTCAACAAAATCCCTTTATTTACAATTCCAACAACAGTACACTGAGAGCTAGCAGTCTACCTTTGGGAGTGCCAGAGGAACTGACATTCCCAGTTAAATACAAGGAAAAGACTCCCTGATTGGCCCATCAATTGACTCCTTAATCAGGGAATTCATATTCCTATAGACTAACCTCAATAGCCTGATTGAAGTCATTGCATATAGTAAAGCTTATTTTTGTTTGTCCAAAACCCGCAGAATCTTGTGGCTTTGTTCACTGTGCAAGTCTGTTGAATCTCACACTTTGTCTACTGAAAACAAAATGTTAATGGGTCCCTAACTAAACCTTACCAAAAACTTGGGGGTCTGATCAAAGATCAGAACAACTGTGATAACAATCTACCAATCATATAGAATAATTGAGTGTTGAGGGTTGCTCGATAATGACTGTTCAAGGACATCAATTCAAAAAGCCCTATAGTAACAATGGAATACACTTGTATAAAAAGATTCTCAGAAGATCTTTGTTCTCTGAGTTCATCTGAGGTGCATTTTATATGTGTATGCTATTGCTACAACAGAACTTTTAAAATGCACTTATGTAGACAGCATTCCTGGACAACCAAATGCGTAGATGGATAGAAGACTAATGTTACATCAGCGTAATTGAGAAATTACATGGGTGGCTGAATGAAGCCATTGGGACCTAAATCTGGTTTAATTCATTGCAGACTGAAGGGAGATTGTAATACCAGAATAAGATTTGATTGAAAAAAGGATAGAAATCTGCTGTATTTGATTTCTCAGACCAAACAGTTTGGAAAATCTACCATTGCATTTTATTACCAAAGGCCGATACTTGAAAGTGATCCAAATTAGAGTAATTGGATTTGTGAAAGGAGCAAATCTGGGGAGCAAAATGGCCTCTTCTCATTCTATGGTTCTTTATGTTTCTTGGTTTAAAAAAAATAGTGTCAAAGTAACCAGGTCACTTTTTATAATTGTCTGTTGGAGGAAAGGCTAATCAAAACAGTGTCCTGGAATGCACGCTGGTCATGGAAAGTATCCAGTGGCTGGTAGAAGCCATGGTCCGAATTTCCCCCAGGCCTGGGGAGACAGGTTAAGAGATGGTGCCAGGAGCAAAGTTGCAAAATAACACATTGGGGTCGCCACCTCCCAATGATCTTCCAGGAAGTAGGGTCAACATTGTAAAAGCTGCCCTCCAGACAGTGGCAGATTGCCATTTAGGTCCTTTTTGAGCCAATTGAGGAGATGTTGGGATCTTCTGAATGGCGGACAGACTCGTCACTGAGCCCAGAGTGTGGCAGGTAGCTGCAGGTGGCCTCCTATTGACAGGCAGAAGTTGGGGGGGGGGAGGCACCATTGACAACTCTCAATCCTCCTGAGCACATATATAGTAGGATGCAAGAAGGCCACATCCACAGCTATTGTGGAGGCGTTCGCCCTCTGAACTGATGGCCTGGTGTGTGACCGTGCATGATTTTTAATTGTTCCTTATGTTGAGGTACAGCTGTATCCCTGCGACAGAGGCAGCTGCTCAGGATGGGGGAATGGTTGGTGAATAAATAAAACAAGCCTTACTGGTCCCTTGGCCTGCTGCCTCCAGTGCCCTTCAGGGCTTCAATGCGCAGTGTGGGGCCAATCAACCACTGGTAAGATCCCAATGGCATCCCCAATTTCCCCCCTAGTGGCCAGTTACTTGCCTCTAATTGACTGTTGAGTGGGTAGCTACTTCTGTTGCTTACCCACTCAGCAAGATTGCCTGGAGAGGCAGGAATGTATCAGGTGGCTGAACCGACGCACTAATCTCCAAAGTTCCCCGCCTCCCCGCCTGCCTCAGAGCCGCCTCTCTCAACAATTAAAAAATGCAGCAAGGCAAACGTGATGTTTATGTAAGCAGGTAATTCGATTAACCTGTGAAGATGAATTTTAAAATTAACAAGCCTCAAGCAAGATTAGGGATTGAAAGACTTTTATTTCCCTCTTGCAGAAAAGTGATTATTTGGACCAGACTCTCTCAGCGGTTGTCAATTAATGTTTTAGAAAGGTGCTTGGTAGATAATCTGGTTGGGGACAGGTCGAGATTGATGATCAAAAAAAGCCACAATGGTTTCACTGGTGCATAAGGCAGACTCGCTGTTCAGGTCAATCAGCCAGTCCTGAGTAATAGGATATTAGGGGTGGTGTCTATGTTGGAGCTTTCCTCGATTGTAGGAAACATTTGTAGTCAATTTCCAGAGGCATATTTAGGATCATGATTTCTTCCCTTTGACGGAGCAGATCATAAAGCTGTCCTTTATTCACAGGTTTTGACTTGGTCGACTCTTATTGACCATTTAGGCATCAAGTGGACTTATGTAAAATGTTATTTGTTGTCCAGTTATTTTCAAGTAACAATTTCCATTAGAATGGCAGCTTTTTTTGAGTGTGCCCTTACATCACTGGTCTTCACAGAGAGCAGAAATCAGTGGCAAGGGATAGAGGCTAGCCTTGTAAATACACAAAATGCTAATCCCCGCTGGATAAAAAATAATTCCTTTACAAAACAAATCCTTTGAAGTGCGCTCTGTGAATTTTGACTGCAGCTGTGTTCTTTATGAAAATGTATTTCTGAACTTGCAGCCCAGAGACCGTCCCCCTCCTACTCTCTTTTACTGGAGTCCCATGGGGAAGCCAATCCATTTAATTCCCCACCAAAACCACAACAAATGTTTCCTTAAAACCCGGCAACTTTAACAAATGCAGCACCTTTAATCATACCAAAAAATTGGAAACTCATTTGATTTTTATGACAATGTTATTTCAGTGCATCTTATTCAAGCTGTGGGTCGGAGACCAAGTAAAGCTCCGAAGTGTAGGCAAAACATGATAATTTAGTTAAATGCAGGTTCACTTCAAATGAATAATCATGTTCATTAGCAGTGATTCACTTTAAAATGAATACTGTCAACTGAATTTGTCTGGAGCTGGACCTTTAATATGCCTGAATGTATTGAAAAGAGATTGGTGGGGAGTCTGGCTGTTGATAGGCATCTGTCTGTCTGTCACAAAATGCTGGCAGGTAATTTCACATTTTGGCTTTGGTTTTTAAGTCTGTGTGTTATTGTGGTATCTGACAAATTGCCATTTAATATAGGTCTGTTTTTGGGGTCATTTATGATTATCTTTTCAGTATGTGGTGTGTGTTGCAGTATTTTCTGCCTTATTCATTTTTCTTTGACTTCATGCCTTCTATTTGTATTGTGCTCACTCCTTGGAGTGAATAATCAGGTTGGAGTTATGCTACAGACAGTGAGGCTTATCCATTCTCCTCAGCATCATAGAATCATAAAATCATACAGTGCAGAGAGGCCAATCGGGCCGTCGAGCCTACACCGACAATAGCATGACCAGTCCACCTAATCTGCACATCTTTGGAGTGAGAGAGGAAACCCACGCAGACACGGGGAGAACGTGCAAATTCCAAACAGACAGTCACCCAAGGCCAGAATTGAATTCGGGTCTCTGGCGCTGTGAGTGAGGCTGCAGTGCTAACTGCTGTGCTACCATGCCGCCCTTATTGCAGTTGCAATTGCTGTATCTATTTAGCAAGCTGTGCAGAGGACTCTAAAAAATTGAATGTGTTGTTTTACTGTTTTAGACATATATGTGTACATATTCAAACTTAATGTGTTAGTGTTTAAGCTTTCAGTATCACAATAAAAGTGTGGTATAAATATACATTGCTCCTGTATCAGTGGTTACAAATTGTTAAGATCATTGAGTTTGTGACTTATGTTCTACAGAGCCCCCAGTCACACTAGCCATATGCATTTGGGTTAGAAATTGGAAATTTATCACTAATACTAAGGAAGACTGCAGCAAAATACAATTAAGTATTGTTAAACTTAAAGAATTAGTGTGTTAATGCCAAATGCATATCAATATAGGTAAATGTGCTGCATTTTGGTTAGGAGGTCACACATCCTTTGGAAAATATGAGCTTGAATAGTGTGGAGGAACGAAGGAATCTAGGGGGACAAAATCAGAAATCGTTGAAAGTAGCAATGCAAGACATAAAAATGAAAATAAAACACTGGGGTTCATTTCAAAAGGAATAGAGTTGAAAAGAGATATGTTAAACTTGTGTGGAACCTTGGTTAGAAAATATTTTGGAGTACTGTGTACACTTCTGGTCTCCATGTCACAGGAAAGATATAGGACACAAAAAGAGAAGCAAAAATAATTTGCAGGGATGATACCAGAACTAATATAACTATAAAGCTCTTTTTCTAGAAAAGAGAAGAGGTGACCAGAAAGAGCTGTGATGAAATAGACATAAAGATGATGTTTCCATTAGTGGTGGGGAACAAATGTAGAGGCTGTAAATATCAGGTAGTTGTGAATTAACACATTAAAACATTCAGGAGTTTTTTTTTACGCAGAGAATGGTTATATTGTGGAAATTTGTTGTGGAAATTTGTGGAACAAATTAGCCAAACTTTGTGTCTTTATATCCCCCCCAAGTTCGATTTTAATTATATAAATCATGTTGTGACAAAAGTGATGAATAGCATCTCTCATTCCAAAATAGATGTTTTTCATGGTGTTAATGCCATTTGTAGATTTGGTGAATTGTTTTGCTCATCACAGAATAGACCATTTTATCAAAATTGTGTAACGCTTCAATATAGAGCACAGCTCCGAGGGTTGCCCTAAATCGTGCAAATTTCAGCAATTACTCCTTATTTCACAAGCAGCAACCTTATAGTTTTTCAATTAAAATGGCTGGCGAATGGACCCACAGCTATTGGGGACTGTGCATTAAGACTGCACAAACTAATTCACATCAAACTTTTACAGTGTACCTCATTTGCCTGGACTGGATTGAGATTTCGATCCAAAAGTAAAAGGAATACATTCTGATTTACTGCACCACTCGGTGTCTCAGCTTCTCTGCAGAGTATATTTCTTTGTTCCTCATCGCAGTGCTTGCTTTCTCAAATGATCTCATTTCTAAAATTGATAATGCAGGGTATTAGTGAGATAAAGTTGTATTTGAGAATGCATTGAATGCTACTCAGCAACAGCAGACTCTAAAATCTGGAAAAGGCACTCTTGCTGCTGGTCACCAGCTTGGCAGATCAATACTGGTGAATACAGCTAACGTTAGTGCCTCCTCAGCTGCATGCTTGCCACATGACTCTTTGTATTGTCATTGTTAGAGATACCGTACCTCTAGGTTTTGCAAGGACCAATAACAGTACAGGCTACTGTTTTTAAGGATTGGACAGCTAGTGTGGTCGAATTGCTCATTGAGTTTTACATGGATCAGTTTAGTTCAATAGGAATTCAACTGGAGAACAGTTTTAATCTCCCGTAAGCACATTTATAAGAGAGTTCAAGTCTGTGTTTCTAAGTTGGGACTTCACAGTGTTTATAATTTCAAGCCTGTTTATATGGGCATCCTTTTAATGAAATTGTTTCTTTAAAGAAATCTCCCATAGTTAGATAAAGGGAATGATTTCCTTGCCTCAGGCAGTTCCCCTTTAAGGAGCTATGGGTTTCAGAAAAGGAAAGTATGGCAGATGCTGAAGGGCTGAAATAAAAATGGAAAATGTTGGATAGTTTCAACTCACAGTAAATATTGAGAACTGCTCAAGGAAATACATGGCAGCACCGGGCTCTTCTGGTGGCTCGGTGTTTAAATGAACACTTTGTTGTAAGGCTGAATCATGCCAACTGATCCATGTTATCTAATCTTGGTCTGGCTGACTGTAGAATTAGGCTGATCTGTAAAGGCTTCAATTTTCCTTTCTTGTCAGTTAGCCAAGTGCCCTTGGAGCAAGGAATTGGCTCCTGCTTTCTGATCTCTTTTGGAAAATGTGAATTGTCTGGGTGTGAATATTACAGACAAATTTATACTTGGTGCTGTTGCGTCCGCAAACCAATAACCTGGCAAAACATTTATGTTTTATAAGTTTATGCTCACACAGGAAGATTGACTTGACAAAGTAACAGAGGCTTCTAAAAAACATAATCTGTTCCTTTCAGAAGACCAGGAGAAAAAAAATGTCTTTGGCAAAATGTATATTTTATGCTTAATCACTTCCAGATATTTAAATGTGTTTCACCCTTGGATTATGGATAACTGGGAATGGTTACACAATGAGTGGATTTTCACTGCCCGAAGTGGACAGTTTGAGTTAGGAAATTTCTTAACTTGACAGTCTGCTTTATTTTAAAGGACCTCGTTAGATGTAATTTTCATTCTGGGGCAGCACTGCTGGGATAGAGTTGGGCCTACTCCGACCCTGGAAGCAGGTACTAGTGGCCATGGGGGTGGGCGAGTGTCATGGCTGGCTGGTTAGAAAGCCCACCAAGCTTCTCTGGGACTTCATCCAAGTTGTTTTAAACAACGTTACTCCTCACAACCCTCACCCTTCGCATCCCAACCCACTTATTAACCTCGCACATTGTGGTTAGCCCTTTTAACATTAAAAATGGGATCTGTTTGAAGTAGCACTAAGTTCAAATGGCCTCGCTAAGTTCAGCTTTCTGCCTTTCCTCATCTGCTGCTGGCAAAAATTGGATATGTCAGAAGCAGGGGAGGGGAGGGGTGGGGGACACTTACATATCCGGATCCCACCCACTATTTTTCAAGAATCATCGTGACTCTCCAGAAACCTGATCCTAGGTGTCAGTTTATTCATTCAGTAACACTATCATCTGTGTGTCTTAAGCACATGATCTAGGGTAGGCTGATATGTGAGTGCAGTACTGGGGGAGTGCTACATTGTTGTTGGTCATTTTGAATGAAATGTTAAATCTGCTGTTCAGGGGATGGCCCAAGATCCCATTGAATATTTTAAAGACGAGCAGGGAATTCTTCTGGGCATCAGGTCGGCATGCTACTCTCAACCAGGGCAGATTAACTGGCTGTTTAATGTTATGGAAACTTGCTGTGTGCAACTTGGCTGCAACTTAAGCAACAACTGTGATTACATGTCAAAAGATAACTAATTATCCACGAACTGCTCTGGAACATCCTGTGGATTTGATATGATTTCAAGTAATTTTTTGTCATTGCCATGTGACAATGTGATTTCATGTTGCATTGAAGCTTTACGGCATAACTCTGAATTTGGTAACTTCTATTGCCAGTTCATTTCTAATGGCTGTGATTGTGAAATAGATAAGAACTGGAAACAAATTTGGGAGTGCACTCTGCCTCCTCCACCCTGAATATCAACACCATATTGCTGCTGTGCTAAATGTCATTCATTAACTTTCAAAAAACAGCTCTTAGCATGATGGATTGTATTTGCATGTGACAGCACGGCTTCCAAGACAGCTGCGACAGACTGACAGCCTTATCAAATCGTCGACAGACCTCCATCCTTCATTCAGGATGAAGGGTCCTGGTTCTAAAGGGTTAAGGGTTTAACAGAAGAAATCTGACTATTTCAAAGGTAGAGCTTTGTTTGAAACCCTAAACATCTTTAAACTCTATAATTGTATGTTAGAGATGAGCTTGACAGGCATTAACCTGCAGCATTTGGGGTGCAGAGCATCTCTGGAATTGTATGGAAAATGCGTGTCGAACATTGTGTTTTTCGATGAATAAAACATACATAGCCAGTTCATCCCCTGCAGTGATGGCTTCAGAGAATAAATTAATAACTGTATCAAAGAGAAGCCAACTCAGATGTTAATGAAGAGGAAACCCCCAGATTCCTTGGGGAGGAACTGAAGAAAAAGGAAAACTCTGAACAAAGCACATGGCTCTCAGCTAAAGATTAAAGAGTTTTTGGGAGGTTATAAGGGAGCTTTAAGCCCCGCCTGTGGCGATACAATATTCTGTCTGTGTCATTACAGTAGGGAACTCATCTTTGAACAGGTTGGGAGACAGATTGTATTTGCTTCTGTTATCAGATTTTATTAATGAACTGGAGAAAAATTAATCCAAGGAGATTGGTCTGAAGAATTTAAATATTCAGTATTGATTTTAAATTCTTCCATAATAAAAATATATTTTATCAGCATTTTCTGAGCCATATGCTGCCCTTCAGCTAGGAGGCCGATAACAGTCTTGGATATTATTGCCACCCACCGCTCCATAATGAGTACACTAAGCAAGCTCGGATGGTCATCCCTATAGATATGTCTTCTCTTGAACTGAATTTTTCCAACATGGTGTACTGATCCATCCATGCACCTCATTCTCCTCCCACAAGGGAAATCAAATGTTAAGGGTAAGTATACAGTTAATGGCAGGACCCTGAACAGCACTGATGTACAGAGGGATCTTGAGGTTCAAGTCCGTAACTCCCTGAAAGTGGCCATGCAAGTAAATAGGGTGGTAAAGAAGGCGTATGGCATGTTTGCCTTTATTGGTCGGGGCATTGAGTACAAGAGTCAGGATGTCATGTTGCAGCTTTGTAAAACTTTGATTAGGCTGTACATGCAGTTGCGCTCAATTCTGGTTGCCACATTATAGGGAAGGATGTAGAGGCTTTGGAGAGGGTGCAGAAGTGGTTCACCAGAATGGCTGTCTGGATTAGAGGTTATGAGCTATAAGGAGAGGCAAACTAGGGTCGTTTTCTCTGGAGCGGCTGAGGGGAGACCTGATAGAAGTCTCTAAAATTATGAGAGACATCGATAGGATTGACAGTGAGAATCTTTTTCCCAGAGTTCAAATATTTAATACAGTGGGCTTCACTTAAGGAGAGAGGGGAAAAGTTCAGAGGAGATGTGAGAGACAAGATTTTTTCACAATGTGGTAGGTGTCTGGAACGTATTTGCCAGGGGTGGTGGTGGAGGCAGATAGGGGCATTTAAGGGGCTTTTAGATAAGTACATGAATATGCAAGGAATAGAAGGACCTGGACCAAGGGCAGGCAAAAGGGATTAGTTTAATTTTGTGTCATGTTCGGCACAACATTGTGGGCTGAAGGGCCTATTCCTTTGCTGTGCTGTTCTATCGTCTAAGTGTACAGACAGAATAACATAGTATTGACAGTTAGGAATGAGACTGTAATTTATTTTTTATGTTTAGGCAAGGTCCCCTCATGAATCACAAAAGAAAAGTTTGTGCAGTGTACCGGATATTTTGAACCCTGACATTACATCAGAACTTCTTAGTCTTCCTCCCTGCTGGCTATTATTTTCATAATACACACTTTAATCTCAATAACGTGAAAACTGTGCTAATAACTGTTTAAAGTAGCGGAAATAATTGTATGAAGATTGCAAGAGGTACGAGTGTTGTCATCGCAACAGAATAATAATCGTCCAAATCACAGGAGCGTGTAATGTAGAGAAAAATAGATGGTCAAAAACAAATAACAAGGTTTTAATTTAATTTATAAATCATTCCACCTTTCCTGAACATTAGGAACAGCATCTCAGCCTCAGAAAACAGTCTTGTTGCACAGAGCAATTCCTGAATTGTACATGTTCAGTCAGAGAATGTCTGTTTCCATGCCAACATCCACCGGCAAGCATTTAGGATTGGATTCGAGAGCTGATTTTTTTTCTCTTTTACGTATATTAATTTTGCATGTGGGTTTTTCATTTTGTTTAAAGTAATGGAGCTATTTGTGCTCCCCACTGGCTTGATGAGGTAAAGATTTGATTCCAGATTTGTGGCGAGGTAACAGGGCACATTTATTTGGGGCGTAGCAATTAGACTCAGCACTCTGGGCTAACTATGATTTTAAAAATAAGTCTATTTCAAATTGCGTGCTGTGGAGTTGCAGCGTTGGACTGGGGTAGGCACTGTAAGTAGCCTCACAACACCAAGTTAAAGTCCAGCAGGTTTAATTGGTAGCATGAGCTTTCAGATCGGTGCTTCTTCATCAGGTGAGCGCCTAGGCATTTTGACTGAGGCGAACAAATAAATTAGAAATATACTTAATATGTTAAAATGTATTAATATGCAAATATGTAGATACTCAACATCAAAAATAAAACCTCATTTATTTAATTCTGTTATCGCATCCACATATGAGCAAACTGTTAACATTATCTTGTTAGGTAATGATGCGCGACAATCAAGCACGTGGAACAAGGCTTCAGTTATTGAAGGCTTTTATTATCAAACAATGGAACTAACTAACACGAGTACACCAGTTCAGACTGGAGGGGTCCTGCCGGAGCAGAGGGTCTTATACCTCTCCTCCGGAGGCGGGGCCCCACCGGGATGTGCCATAATAACATTTACCACAGGTAAACACCCTAACCCAACAACATTATACAACCCCCACAGTGACAACACCCTAACCCAACAGTAACATAAGAACAACCCCCAGTGGTAACCAACGATGGTTCACCACAGGTAAAAATCATCTTAACCCTTTCCCTCCAAGCTATTACTAAAAACTAAAAATCTGCCTGTGGATCTGCTAGCTAACTCAAAACCCCCTTCCACAGAGCCAGAAGGCAGAACCATACTTGGCATCTTTGGGGTGGGATACAAGGATGCACAAACTGGCAAATTCGATATTATGCATGATTTGAAACCTCTTTATAACTATATGAGAACAATAGGGATAACTGAAGTATTGTCAGGGACTTATCTCCAGATTATCACATCAGAATCCCTGAGCCACTTCTTTGCAATTTAGAGAGTGTCTTGATGCGCCACCCAGCAGCTGTTTGAGCTGGTTAAGTAACTGCATCGTTCCAATATGCACCTGATACCAAAACGTCTGCAGAATTTGTGGAACGAGTAAAAGGGCATTACTACCCTAAGCCCTCAGTAATATTGCAAAGGTACAAATTTAACTCAACCCAGGAGAAACCATTGCAACCTTTGTAGTAAGGCTGCCTTTTTCAGCGGGACTTTCAAAATGAATCTCCCGAATTCTGTGCATCACAGAATGCCCTAGCATGAATCACACTAAAAATCAGTGGACGGGGCCTATTCCTGCTGGAGAGGCCGGCAGCATAGCGGTGAGTGGGCCACTACATGTGCTGATCTGTTAGCATGAGATCGGCGCATGCACAGTACCACACACTGCCGGCCTCCTGATCGGTGGCCAGCCCCGCAACCTCGTATCGCTGCCCCTCTGACCCTCCCGGATCTCTCTGGACCAGCCCCCTCCCCCAGCAGTCCTGATCTCCTGAACCCCCCACCCCCTTGCCCAGCCCCGATCGCTGGCCTCACTCTCTCTGTCACTGATCCCAGTGCAGAGTGGCAGCGGGACTCCCCCAAGATGTCCTGCCCCCTCGGCACTGTCTGCAGCCTGGCGGGCAGTGCCAAGGTGCTCCCTGGGCATTGCCATCCCCTTACCCCCGGTCCCCTGGGAAGCCTCCAAGGCCCGCCCCCCCGCCCCCAATCTCTCCAGCAGGGTCGGGCTGCCAGCTCTTTGCTACTGGGGAGCTGTTGTAAACCTTGGAAGGGTGGGTGGGGAGGGAGACGCTAGTCGGCCTGGAAACTTCAGTCCCGGGCCCACTAATGATATTTAAATGAAGATTAACATAATTTATTCAGCTGCACGCCGATTTCTGGCACGGAGCTGACGCCGCCGGAAATCCAGCAGCCGGAGACACGTGGAGGTCGTGGCGCCCAGCAGGGAGGCCTACTAAATGGCCTCTGCTTAAGTCTTCTGGCCCGCTGTGCTGCTAGAGCAGTGCAGTGGGCTGGAAGAATCACCCTGTTGGTCTTTGAAGATCTGAAGACCAGAAGATCTGGGCCAGCATTACTTTGAGGAATGGTGACTATAAGAGTGATTTATTTTGGATGCTGAAACAGAAAAAGATTAGTGTAACAAACTCTTCATTCACATGAGCTTTATTATCTGTGACTGCTTTATTAATAGCAAAGCCATTGGAAGAAAAGGGGCCTAAATAATTAAACCTCTCAGCATACTGTTCTATTATACCAGATCCCACCTTATTATAATACTTCTTGACTTATCTCAAGGGGAGGCAGTGGCGCAGTCGTATTCTTGTTAGACTAGTAATCCAGAGACCCAGAATAATGCTTTGGGTACTCTGGTTCAAATCCCACCATTCAGTGAAAGTCTAATGATGACCATGAAATTATTGTTCACTAATGTGCTTTAGGGAAGGAAATCGGTCATCTTTACCTGGTCTGGTCTGTGTCTTACTGTGTTGACCCCAGATCCACAGCAATGTGGTTGACTCTTGCTGAGATATCACTTGAAATTAATGTCTCCGATATGAATGTAGAAACCAGGAGAGCGGCTACTAACAAGTTTTTTGCCTCTCCCTTGGTTGGTTTTAGATGCTTCCAAGCAGACACAGTCTACTGACTGAGTTAACCATGTTAGTGAGATTTCAGCTGTACTGTTCCCTGAAGGCAGTGTATTCGGAAATCATTCAATCCCAACTCAAGATTTTGTGCCCACAAATGCAAAATTGCAGGCTGGGAATGTGCAAATGTTGATGATTGTTCTTTCAGCATATTCCAGGAATGGTGCAGTGGAACTTTTATTCTTTGGTGATATCCAAGTAGTTTTAACACTGGTTTATTCTGTAGGTTTGTACCTATTCACAAATGGGTTTAATCCACTCTATTATTTTACCTCGAGCTCGCGAGACCTCCATCCCACTAATGTGAATATGATTTGAGACCAGATTCAAAGTTAACCTCATTGTTCCACTGCCCTTTCCCAATAAAGCTACCTGATATAATGCACTGTTTCTGATTTCATTAAATATTAATAAGCCTCATTGCGCTTCCACTAATACAATCTATTATAGAATAATATTAGTTAATGCCCCCTTGCTAATAGAAGAAACCAAGTAAAAGTTCCACTGTCTATAACAGTCACTGATGTACTATAATCTGAGGTATCATACATTATTTACAGCTTACATAGTGCAAGAGAACATGCTTTCTGAACAATAAGATGTTATTGTGCTCAGCCTCCAACTTAACGCTTCATTTATAGCGCTCTCTGTTAAAACACTCTGTATAAGATGGATCTCACAAGAAAAATCTTAATTGACTCCCAAAGACCATGGACGAAATTTAATTCCCTGACCAGGAGATGGTGGGTGACTGTAGAATTGGGAGACAAGATCACGGATGGAATGCTTGTCACCTTCCTGACTCCTGATTAAATCGGGAATTGCGGCCAATTGAGACCCTTTAGTGGCTACTTAATGACAGCCCAGGTCCTCATCCAGTTGCTGCTCGGGTCATTGCACCTAACCAGCACGTCTGTGGGGCAGCCCTCCTGATCAGCTACCCAGTGGCCCCACTGAGAACCCGCTGGCGGTCTACTCTCCACAACAATGCCCTCGCTGCCTACCAGAAGGTGCCTGACTACCCTGACAGGCCCAACCAGCCTATGTGTACTTTGAAGCCAGTTAAATCCAAACTCTTTTCTTTCCTTGATACAATTTGCTCATAGGGAATAAACTCACTAATTAATATGTTAGTACAATATTCATATTTGATGTGTTCCATTCATGTGTTTGCTGTGCTGCTTCATTTTTTTTCATTCTAGTTTTAAGTATCCCAAAGTTGATTATTTTGAAAACTTGGCGCTATTATTTGAGGAAGATTCTTCACTTCTTCAGAAGAGTTAAAAAGTTAGTTACATTTAAATATGACAGTTTAACTCAGTTAGCAGTGCTGTAATCCATAGGCCAAAAGGCTTTGAATTTTGAGGCCCATGCTGTGGATTCATAGGATCCTGGAATCCCTCTTTCTCTCTGATGGTAGACGTAGAACAATATTACGTTAGATGGTTAAAGCAGATAATAGGGGGTCAACATCGGGACAAGTGGAGTCTAGTGCTGCGATGCCTCCTTCACATTTGCAAAGCGGACATTGAATTGTTACATGTCCCCTGGTCCCTGGTCTGTTCTGGCTGACCAAGTCTCACACTGGAAAGTTATTAATTTTCCATCTGGTTATTAGCATCTTCCATGGTTGGATGTTTGCAGTTTCATGAAAGATCAAAGTCAGTGATTTTCTGCATCAGCTCTCAGGAGGTGGTCGTTTGTTACTTCTTACCAACTTCATTTAGCTTCCCAAGCTTTGCCAGATTGGAAGTTGCATTGTTGGAGGCGACACATGTAGGCTAGCACAACTTCAAGCTGTATTGAGTCACGCTGCTGAGTTCCTCATTGATGGGGAGGTGTTCACTAAGCTTGATCCGTTGGACTGATTGGAGGGCAGTATTCAGTTGGACTTCAGCCTATTGAGTATGACTATTTTTGGTCCATACCAGCGCACACTCCCTGGCTACAGAGTACATAGGAGTCATTGCTGATGCCCAATGTTCCGATGCTCCCAGTTTGTGCTTGCCAGTTTCTGCAACAGTTTAATCCTTGTTGTCATCTTGGCAGCTACCTCCAAGTGGAAGATTAACTTGGGGTCCGGCTTAACTCCAAGATAGCTCAGATGGGGCCATGCTGCACAGTGTTGTCATAGAAGATCATTTTCAGGAGGTGTACTTAGCATTTGTTACCAAGATGGGATTGTGTTGTTTTAGTGGGTGTTTTGTTTGGCCTTCTATTTCCAAAAATATTCCGTTCTGATGTTTGGGTCTCCATTCGGGATGGACTTGATGTAGTTGGTGTCACGTCACTCCTGTAGACATCAGTGCGAGTATTGAGCCATGTGGCAATCCGTTGATGAGAAACCAGGGTGAACTAACTTTTCCCAAGTGGATGTGTAGCCACCTATTGCTGATCATCATCCGTAGCCGGTTCTGGGACAGGGATGATCCTTGTGATACGTGGAGAAACAATCTGATTTGGAGTCAATCTGAGAAGAAGGGATCTTACAGGTTCGGTGTGAGGAGAAATTTTACTGGGCGTTGATGCGTGGGGAAGGAATCTTTCTTGAGATGGTGTATTGGGATGGTGTGTGGGGACCATCAAGAGCAGAGCAGGAGAAGAACTGAAATCCCTGTTTTAAAGGAAAACTTAAAATATGCTGGTATGTTTACTGGTATCACAATGTATATTTACTGACAGCATATAAATTAGGAATTAACCGTCCTATACAGGGCATGTTTCTGTTAAATTTAAATTATCTAAGATTAAAATGTTATTTAGAGGCAATTATTTTTTGTTGCTAATGATTATTCCTGTATTTCATCCATGGGAATAAATTGATTTTTAAATTACACATTTTTTTAAGTGGAGAAACAAAAAAATGCTAACACTGTAAATTAGGTTACTATCAGCCATTGCTTGTCTCGCTCTGGATTTTTCTTCTAAATCTTCAGCAACAATTTGCATACAAGATTAACAGTTCACTTGGTTTTAGAATTTATTCTGATTTTAATTGAATCGAGTAAAGGGAAACTTCATTGAGAAAAGCCACTCAAAAGTGAGCTTCCATCAGATTTGACCTTGTTGGAATTGGAAACTGCTGGGGTCAGTGACTAATGATGGTTAATGTAATGTACTTAGCCTCAAATGTGATCCATGCATTCCACTCCTTTCCAAAAAAAATCTATTAGTGTTGCATACACCATGCCCCTTTTTAAAATTTGGAAAAGTTCCAGGGACTTGAGGTCATATTTGTTTACGGTGTTCATTCCATTCAGTTCATTTTTAATACAGTGAGGACTGATACCAAGAGTGCTTAATGGTTATTGGCATTCCCAGGTAAGAGAGCTAAATTAATCGCCAGTCAACGCTGAATCATTTCTGAATTTGTTCTATTGGTTAATGATAATTCAGCCCCTTCACAATTAACCTTTTCTTGGAGTTGTAAGGACTCAGGAGCCATTTAAAAATGACGGGTAGAACCTGATTTCCATATTCCTATGCCCTAAGTGACATGGGACAAGGGTACGTGTGGCAAGCTCGATCCCTGCACTCCCGACCTGGCTGCCTCCACTATGGGGGAAGGAATAGTGTAGATTAGAGGGGCTTTAGATTTGTACCACTGGTCAGCGCAACATCGAGGGCCGAAGTGCCTGTACTGCGCTGTTATGTTCTATGTTCTACCCCAATGCAATTTTTGTGCAGTCGGGCCAGCCTCTTCATGACTCATGGTTCACTGCCCTTAAGTGTCATTTACCATAGTCTAGATTCGGAAAACGTTTGGAAAATGTGATCAAAAGGCCTCACTTTTGCCTGACATGGCCCTTCCATCCTAATTCGTGCCCCCCACCCACTCCATGGCCCTTCATACTAACTCATGGTACTTCCATGCCCATTCACCCAGTACACACTCTTTATAGAACCAAGGAACCACATAGTAACAATAACATGTGGAATGGCTTAAAAATCACCCATCATAATTTTCTTTTAAAAAATGCTGTTGCTACAACCCTATAAAAGTGTCAATCATCCAAACCTTTAAAGCAGCAATAATAGTAGCTATAAGCAATTGCTACTACTTTATCTTGTTCACATAAAAATTGAGCAACTGCAGAAGAAATGGCCGCAATTTTCCCATCTCGCTGCGCTAATATTTTAGTACAGTTGGCCGGGAGATTGTCACGTCGGTCGATTCGCAGGGTTCAAGTTCGCGTCCAGCGCTGGATATCCGTTGGCGTTTGCTCTGCACTGGAAATCAGCGAGGAGATGCAAAAAGACCATTTAAATGGTCATTTCAATTTAATTTCAATGTGATTAGCGGGCCCGGGACTGAGGTCTCCGGGCTTGCTAGCATCTCTGCCCACCCCCCACCCCCCTCGCCGGAGTGATTCACTTCAGTGGAGTTTAGAGTAGCTCCCCACCAACAGGGAACTAGTGGCCCGACCCCGCTGGAGTGAAGGGGGTGCAGTTGGGGTCACGCAGAGGGTCGGGCATTGGGGAGTGTCCCGTGGGCATTGGCAGCCTGGCAGTGCCAGCCTGTGTCCCTGGCACTGCCCAAGGGGCACCTTGGCACTGCCCACCAGGCATGGGTTGGGGCCTGATGGGGGTGTGGCCTGATGGGGGTATGGCCTGGTGAGGGTGGGGCCTGGTGGGGGTGGGGCCTAGAGGACGATCCTTGGAAATGGGGGGATTCCAGCTGCCACTCTGCATAGGGATCGGTGAGGGAAGAAGGGAGGCCAGCAATCAGGGCATGCTGGGGGAGGGCGGGGGCTGGTAAGTCGGGGAAGGGGTTGGCACTGTCGGGGGGGGGGGTGGTGGGGGGTGGCCGGAGGGGGCGGAGTTGGAGATTGGGGCAGGCCGGGAGTGGGGGCTTGGAGTTCAGGGCAGGCCGGGGGTGGGGGGGGTGGGGGGCGGTGGTGGGGGGTGGCTGGAGGGGGGGAGGGGGCGGAGTTGGAGATTGGGGCAGGCCGGGAGTGGGGGCTTGGAGTTCAGGGCAGGCCGGGGGTGGGGGTGTTGGAGCTGGGCTCGGGAATGGTCAGGGGGCCAGCGATCAGGCTGTGGGGAGATGGAGAGCCGGCATTGCGGGAGTCGCGGGGCAGGCCAGCGATTGAGCTGACCAGCAATCAGCAGGCCATCAGTGCGGGGCCACTGCGCATGCGCCAATCTCGGTGCATGCACAGTGGCTCACTCAGCCCACTGATTTTGGCCTCCCCAGCGGGGATAGGCCCTGCCCCCGCCCCCACCCCTGCTCCCTAGTTTTTAATGATATTCATGCTGGTGGTCTCTGCAGTGCACAGAGTGGGAGATTCTTCTCAGCACTCCCACTGAAAAAACCAACATGAATTCCTCCAGTTTTCACGTGAATTTGACACTCAGAATTTTTTGGGGAGAATCGAGCCAATAACTTCCTGTAACAACACAAAGCTGTCAGTCAGGTAAAGTTTTCTCTTCTCCCCAACTGTGTCGATGAAGTAAAACCTTTTATTGGGAGTCTGGACTCTCAGTCAAGCATACATTATGAGGCTTGATTGAGAGCCCAGACTCTCAGCCAAGCATTTCCTCTATTAACACATCTGAGGAGATTGACAGCTTTATGATTTTTTAATAAACTATTTTTATTTTGTGATCTCGTTTTGACAATGGCTCAACATTTACTTGCCTAAGATAAAGAGATGTCAAGTGCTTAATGATGCTTAAAAGTCTGGTTGATCGACACTTTTATATGGTTGTAACAACAGCATTTTGTATAAAGAAAATATTCAAGCAGTTCCACAAGTGCCACTGTTGCTATAGAATCCATTGGGTTCTGTACAAAGTGTATACTAAGTGAATGGGCATGGTAGTACCAAGTTGGCATAGAGTGTGTGAGGAGCCATGGGCATGCATGGAAGCATGAGTTAGCATAGAGATAGTATGGGGAGTGGATGGATATTACAGGGTGTATATATAAGTAAACAATTGGGACAACGTTTCAGAGAGCCAGGGCGGACATTTCAAACAGCTGGCCTCAGCACTCAGCTGCCTGTGCCCACCTTCAATCTGCTTCCAGGTGTGGCGGGCCGCAACTCTACCCTGCCACCACCCCTACCCTTGGAGTGAAAATTAGATCTGATGGTACACTTTCTACTGAGGAGGATCTGCCGAATCAGGAAATCTCCTGACTTAAGGTATTTGCCTCGAAAATATGGTTCAGAATGTCATCAATAGCCACTCCATTGACTAAGTAATTGAAGGGGGAAAGAGCAGGAGAGCGGGACTAATGGCATAGCTCTTTCAAAGAGTTAATACAATGACAATATTATGCTGCAGTGTTCAATAATGCATATAATGAAGTGTAAAGAAATAACAAGAAATTAACAGAAATAGATGTTAATTTAATCATGATCATAGAATCCCTACAGTGCAGAAGGAGGCCATTTGGCCCATCGAGTCTGCACCGACCACAATCCCACCCAGGCCCTATCCCCATAACCCCACCTTTTACCCTGTTGATGCCCCTTGACCCTAAGTGGCACTTTAACATGGCCAATCAACCTAACCCGCACATCTTTGAACCATCTTTGTTTGGAGATCCTTTGGAGATCCTCTCCACTTGGAGACGGTGTTGTGAGACTTCTTGCCATCTTTGTTTGCCAGATCTTGATGTTCAGATTCCCTCTTTAAAGATCTGTTAGATCTCCCTTTGTTGGGTGAAACAGCCAATCAGAATCCTCTACAGATGCACTCACCTTTTGGGTATCGATATGGTTTTCTCAGGCTCGTATGCAGGTTTTTTTGTTAATTAGTCTCAGCAGTGTTTCGTTCCCTGTTACTGTGAGAATTTTGCAATACGTTCCAATTTTGTAACAATCTTCTTCACGCAGCTGGCATATCATTCTCAAACCGCGTTGTGCCACCTTTAATTGGTAATTCTTGTTTTTTTAGCAAGAGACACTCATCACTAAACACAGTAATGTTCCAATTTCCCCCCCTCCTTTTAAGAGCAGGAAGCTGGCTCTGATTTAGTGGAAGAAATGGTATGTATGATATGTTTTCATTGACCTTTGTCTTTTAATCCTGGTTAGGTGATCACTGCGAAGTGGACAGTCAGTCTGGGCACTGCTCTCCTGGTGTGTGTAGAAATGGCGGAACCTGCACGAACCTCCCAGCAGGTGGATTCAAGTGTAATTGCCCCTTGGGAGGATATGAGAAGCCATACTGTGAGGTGACAGCCCGATCCTTTCCACCAAAGTCGTTTGTGATGTTTCATGGCCTGAGACAAAGATTTCACATGACAATATCGCTGTCGTGAGTATTATACGCTTCTTCATGCTTTTCTGGTGAGAGATTGCATTTCATTTCCGCAAAACCAAGTAATCTAAAATGCTCGAGGTGGTTTGGGGAACATTCCATTTATTAACCATTCCAGTATAATTTGTGTGCTTTAACAGACACGGTTGGTTTTCCAGACACCCCATGGGGCCAATTCACCTCAAAGTGAGGGTGGAGTTTGCCAGAGGGGAATAATTTGGAAGTCGCAGTACGGTGCTACTTACGGAGCTTGTGTATTGTGGGAACCTGGCAGGCTTTTGCTACGTAGTTAGCAATCACGTTTAAAATAGCCACCTGTAGGTTTAATTGAAGTGCTTATCCGTATAGGAGTCTCATCAGGACAATTGGATTGTCTCGACGTTTGCTAGTGTCAAATGAATAGACAGAAAAGGGAAAATTCACAAAAGTTGCACTTTCATAATTACTCTGCCAGAGCCTCTGACTCCATGAGTCATTCCTGAATACAAATATCATAGGGGTGGTTCTGTAGTCACCCAGCCTTATTATTTACTTTGGTCTGATGGCAGGAATAGGTGAGGATTGGGCTTAACTAATGACTGTTAGGAGTGGACACATTTTGCTGTTAAAGGAATAACTGAAGGAGACGAGAGTGCTGATGGGAGCAGAAGTTGGGGTTTACTGACTGAAGCATGGGCAGTGAGATTTGTAGGTTGGAATGGGCTGGAGTTGCTAACTGTAATGGAGGGGGGTTGGGGAACCATGGAACTTTTTATGGATTTGGTACAGACAAATTTATACAAAGCTCATAGAGGAGAACAAAACCCAGAGTATTTGTGCATGGATCTTGTACATGAGATGCATGGGTTGACTGCAGTTCTAGAAAATGTGTACTAAAATGAATTCACCAGCAAAAGGATCTCTCAGGAGGTGGGGGGGGGGGGGGGGGGGGAATCCTATATGCCTATTCTGTATGGTCAGTAAAATTATCTTCTGTGCTGCAATAGATAAAAAAAAGTGATGGCCTTTAATTTGCTGTTGTTTGTGATAGAGTCCTATTGGAAACTACAGAACAGAAATAGATTTAACTCACATAAATGAATTGAAAGTAGATTAATATTCCTGCAAGCCTATTGGAGTATCATTGTTAAAATGGATAAACTGGGGAAATTGCGGCATTGCATTGCCACCCAACAGACAAGCCAAGCTCTTTTCACAGCGCCAAGAAGTGCTTTTTGTCCTGCATCTGGCTCTTCAGTTCATTGGCTTGAGAATTGATTTAACAGTGTTTGGGAATAGTGATCCGTTAAACTTGTATTTAAATGAAATTAAATAAAGCACACTATTTATTTTTATGTCATTATATTTGCCTGCTGCTTTATTATGCAAAGGTTGAGGGAGGTCTTATTAGGTGCCATTCAAATATTTTATCAGCACTTAGCACAAAAGAAATAAAATGGGAAAGGGTTTACAAAATCAAATAAATTAAAGGTCACATCTGAATTCTGCCAGAAATGCTAAGTTAACTGATCTTCAGCGAAGAAAGAAACAGACTTCCTTTAATATTTATAAATTATAACCTCATTCCCTCTCCGTCACTTTGTTGTAATCCAACTTAATGTTTAAGTGTTTCAAGTTTTATGGATAGGGAAAATTGCATTTTTCTTCTTTTGGCATGTGTGATAAGTTGGAGAGCATAACACAAAGTATAAGTCTTGTTATTGCAACATGCATCGAATGTGACATTTTGTCCCAAAGGATCCAAAATGCCATTACTGCCATGTAGGAGCTAGCTGCTACTGGAATAAAACAAATGAGATATTTTACAAATTGACCCAGAGCAGCCACGTATTTTTGGTGTGAATATACAGTGCAAAAAAAGAGTGATCTGAAGATAGATTTATGCCTCTGGTTTCCTAATACATTGAATTCCTAATAGTTGCCCAGCCAAATTCCCGGGAAGGAGGCTGAAATGATTATTAACAGAAAGAAAAGCAAAGTATTACCTAGCAGTGCTAATGTAGCGCCATGTTCCCAGAGTGACATTGTGTGAGATGGTTAGGAACAGGTAAACAATTCAACATATTTGTTTAGGAATGGCATGGAAGACTGAAGGGGTGGATGCCGAAAAATAAATGACAAGAGCAGCAGAAAATTGAATGTGGAAGGGGGACAGTGGTGTAGTTGTATTGTCACTGGGCTGGTAATGCTCTGGGGACCCGGGTTCAAATCCCACCGTGGCAGATGGTGAAATTTGAATCCAGTAAAAATCTGCAATTTAAAAAGTCCAACGATGACACAAAACCCATCTGTTTGTTCTTTTAGGGAAGGAAATCTGCTGTCTATTTGTGACTCCAGATTTGTAGCAATGCCCTCTGAAATGGCGGAACAAGTCATTCAGTTCAAGGGTAATTAAGGGTGGGCAACAAATGCTGGCCCAGCCAATGACGTCCTCATTGCATGAATGAATTAGAAAACTAGGTAGAAGCTGGATTTTCACCTCTGGAACTGCTCTTCTGTGAAAGGCAGTTTCAACCTGACTTCTGATTGGCCTGGATCCCAAATTGCAGAACTGTTTCCAACTTGCACTCCTCAGCAATTTCACTCAGTGACACCATTAGGTGACTGAAATAGAAAATAAGTAATGTCTTTCAGGGATCCGTACTGGAGTGTCAACTTTTCACTGTAGATTTTAACGGTTCGAACAAAGGAATAGTGAGGTGTATATCAAGTTTGCAGGTAACACTGATTTAGGAGGTGGTTAATCGTACAGATAGTAGTAAGAAGTTATGAGAGACATAGATGAAGTGAATAGGAGAAAACTGTGGCAAATAAAGCTAAATGTGGGGACATGGGAGCTCATCCGCTTTCCATTTAAGAAAGTCAAATCAGACTATTTTCTTAACTGTGTGAAACTAGAAATTGTGGAGTAGCAAAGGGAGTTGGGTAAACACACATCACAGTCAAAAAGTGATCAAAAAGGCTAATGTAATGTTGGTCTTTATCGCAATGGGCTGGAATAGAAAGGGAAGGAGTTGTTTTTTTTGGTTGCATAAAGCCCTGACTCAGATCCCATTTGGATCGTGTGTTCTGTATCCTGCTTTTCATTAGGGATACATTGACCTTGGAAGTGGGTTTAGTGCAGTTTCACCAGGTTGATGCCAGGGATTTAACAAAAAGTTCAGTTTTGAGCGCAGGTTTCATAATCTGTCGTGAAAATCTGGAACTTTCTCCCCCTAACAGGTTATGGTTGCTGAGACAATTGAAATTCTCAAGACCGAGATGGACAAATGTTTGTGAGATAAGGATAAACATTAGTTAAGATTAGCTGAGATGCCTTGTACCATCACCTTATTCTCACCAGCCTCCGCTGTATTGAATACAAAATCCATGTTCATTTGCAACACCTCCATGTCCTTACCCCATCTTACCTTCCACAGCTAATGTCATTTGAAGCTGGACCCATGTGCCGGCTCCCTTTCGTCTGTTTCACCGCTTATTTGTCACGTTGCTCTCCTCTCTGGAACTCTCTAAATCCATCTATCATGTTACACCTCTCTGTGCCTCCTCAATAGCTAAAAAAGTTAAAGTTTATTTATTAGTCACAAGTAAGGCTTACATTAGCACTGCAATGAAGTTACTGTGAAATTTCCCTAGTCGCCACACTCTGGCGCCTGTTCGGGTCAATGCACCTAACCAGCATGTCTTCCAGAGTGTGGGAGGAAACCGGAGGAAACCCACGCAGGCATGGGGAACATGCAAACTCCACACGGACAGTGACCCAAGCCAGGAATCGAACCCGGGTCCCTGGCGCTGTGAGGCACAGCTGCTAACCACTGTGCCACCATGCCGTCCTATTTCATTAACGTGCCTTCTGCTGTGTCTCCAGAGTCCTTTATTGTTCAATGCCTGTTTCTTCACTGAAGTGCTTTGAGGGACACTTATTATGCGAAAGACATTATATCCATACAAGTTGTTATCTTTAGTCAAGTCACTCATTCCATTTATTAATTAAATATTAATAATTCTTCTCTTTTGCTGAAACATTATTTCTAATCCACTGTTGTGAATAAGTCCCATTGAGGTTCTGAACTACTAATATGTTGGTGTTGGCCTTTATTACATTTATCATAGATCCCTACAGTGCAGAAGGAGAACATTTGGTGGGTCAAGTCTACATTGACTCTCCCATGGAGCATCTTACCCAGGCCCACTCCCCTATCCATGTAACCCCACATATATTTGGGGCAGCATGGTGGCAGAGTGGTTAGCATTGCTGCCTCACAGTGCCAGGACCCAGGTTCAATTCCTGGCTTGGGTCAGTGATGCACCTCAATGAGCACCCGGAAACAAGGCTTTAGAACTGAAGGCTTTAATACATTAACAATGAAACTACTAACACAAATTCACCCGTTCAGACTGAAGGGGTCCTGCCGGAGCAGGGGGTCTTATACCCTGCCACCGGAGGCGGGACCCCACTGGAGTGTGCCATGATAACACTTAGGACAGGTAAACACCCTATCCCAACAACATAGTACAACCCCCATAACAACAACACCCTAGCCCAACAGTAACACAATAACAACCCCAGTGGTGAACCAACGATGGTTCACCACATTCACCCCTCCTTTAGGAACCAAAGGTGGCGGGGTGGATGAAAACAGACAATGACAAAAAAAATAACAGGATTCACAAGTCCAGACGGTCTGGAGGACCACACCGACGCTGCGATCTTCTCAACACCGGTTGCGAAACCGGAGCAGGTGCTTGCGGTGGCTCTCTCAAAACAACATCTGGCTGTCCCCTCAAAGACTCCCGGGCCGGCCGGCCCTGATGAGGTGATGGTGCAGGGGATCCTGGAACGTTTGGTGTTGGTGGTGGTGGTGGTGGTGATGATGGTGGCGCCGATCTCCGAGTCTCAGGCAAGCTGTACCTGGGAGTAAAAGTGTTATGCACTGGTCCCGGTGCTGACCGCGCCACGTCTGGGGAAGTAATGAGGAGTAGTGGATCTGTGACTGGGGGAATAGGAGCGACAGGAGTTGCTACGTCCCCTGCGGGCGCCAGGTCTCTAATGGAGACAGTGTCCTCTCGCCCGTCAGGATATGCCACATAGGCATACTGAGGGTTGGCGTGGAGGAGTTGGACCGGTTCGACCAAGGGGTCGGACTTGCGAGCCCTCACATGGCGCCGCAGAAGGACGGGTCCTGGGTACGTCAACCAGGCTGGCAATGAGGTCCCCGAGGACGACTTCCGAGGGAATGAGAACATCCTCTCGTGGGGAGTAGCATTGGTTGCCGTACACAGGAGGGAGCGGATAGAATGGAGCGCAGTTGGAAGGACCTCCTGCCACCGGGAGACTGGAAGGCCCTTGGATTTCAGTGCCAGTAGGACAGCCTTCCAGACTGTAGCATTCTCCCTTTCCACCTGTCCGTTACCCCTAGGGTTGTAGCTCGTGGTTCTACTAGAGGCAATCCCGAATGAGAGCAGGAATTGCCTCAAGTTGTTGCTCATGAACGACGAGCCCCTGTCGCTATGAATATAGCAGGGGTACCCGAACAGGGTAAAAAGCTCACTGAATGCCTTGATGACGGTGGCAGTCGACGTGTCCGCACAGGGGAAAACAAACGGAAACCGGGAAAATTCGTCTATTATGTTAAGAAAATAGACATTCCGATCCGTTGAGGGAAGGGGGCCCTTAAAATCTACACTCAGCCTCTCAAAAGGGCGAGTGGCCTTGACCAAATGTGCCCGGTCTGGTCGATAAAAGTGTGGTTTGCATTCTGCGCAAATCCGACAACTTCTAGTAACTGACCTGACCTCCTCCACCGAGTAGGGTAGGTTGCGGGCTTTTATGAAGTGGTAGAGTCTGGTGACTCCAGGATGACACAGATCATTGTGGAGAGCCTTCAAGCGGTCCTCCTGCATGATGGCGCATGTTCCGCGCGAGAGGGCATCCGAGGGCTCATTGAGCTTCCCTGGACGATACATAATATCGTAATTATAGGTGGAGAGCTCAATTCTCCACCGCAAGATCTTATCGTTCTTGATCTTGCCCCTCTGCGTGTTACTGAACATAAACGCCACGGATCGTTGATCCGTGATCAGGGTGAACCGCTTACCTGCCAGGTAATGGCGCCAGTGTCTGACTGCCTCCACAATGGCCTGAGCCTCCTTTTCCACCGCTGAGTGCCGAATCTCTGGGCCTTGAAGGGTGCGGGAAAAAAACGCGACGGGCCTGCCTGCCTGGTTTAGTGTGGCGGCTAGGGCGAAGTCCGATGCATCACTCTCCACCTGGAAAGGGATGGATTCATCCACCGCGTGCATCGTGGCTTTCGAGATGTCGCTTTTCAAAACCTTGAAGGCCAATTGGGCCTCCGGCGTAAGTGGGAAGGTCGTGGACTTAATGAGCGGACGAGCTTTGTCCGCGTAGTTGGGGACCCACTGTGCATAATACGAAAAGAACCCGAGGCATCTCCTCAGTGCTTTCGTGCTAGCGGGCAAGGGAAGTTCAGTGAGTGGGCGCATACGGTCTGGATCAGGGCCAATGACCCCGTTTTCCACCACGTATCCGAGGATGGCTAACCTATGCGTACGGAATACGCACTTCTCCCTGTTATAGATCAGATTCAGGCGAGATGCAGTGCGTAGAAAGTGTTGGAGATTCGTGTCGTGGTCCTGCTGGTCATGGCCGCAGATGGTGACGTTATCCAGGTACGGGAAGGTAGCCCGCAACCCGTTCTGGTCCACCATTCGGTCCATAGCACGCTGGAAGACCGAGACCCCATTGGTGACACCAAATGGAACCCTGAGGAATTGGTATAGACGACCATCCGCCTCAAAAGCCGTATATTGTCGGTCCTCTGGGCGGATGGGGAGTTGATGGTAGGCGGACTTAAGGTCTATGGTAGAAAACACTCGGTACTGCGCAATCTGATTGACCATATCAGAAATGCGCGGGAGAGGATACGCATCCAGCTGCGTGTATCTATTAATGGTCTGACTATAGTCGATGACCATCCGCGGTTTGTTCCCGCTTTTGACTACCACGACCTGCGCTCTCCACGGACTAGCACTGGCCTGTATGATCCCTTCCTTGAGGAGCCGCTGAACCTCAGATCTAATAAAGATCCGGTCCTCAGCGCTGTAACGCCTACTTTTAGTAGCGATGGGCTTGCAGCCAGGTACCAGATTTTTAAAAAGGGATGGTGTCGTGATCTTCAGGGTGGATAGATTGCACGCGGGGCGCTTTGGGCAATTTGGAGGCTGCGGCTGGTTCCCTACTGCCAGTGAAGGGAGTGGCCCACCGTACTGTAGGATCACACTCCTCATGTGGGCCATAAAGTTTAGTCCGAGGAGAATTGGCGCGCAAAGGTGAGGTAGCACAAGGAGCCTGTATTGCTCGTAAACTGTGCCCTGTACCTCAAGAGTTACCATACATCGTCCTTGGATCGGTACAGACCGGGACTGTGATGCCATGGAAATTGTCTGTTTGGCAGGGAGAACCCGGAGTCCACACCTTTTAGCAGTTTCAGGGTGTATGAAACTTTCGGTGCTCCCACTGTCAAACAGACAATTCACAGTTCTGCCACTAACCTTTACCTCCATCATAGAATGTTCCAGTCTGTAATGCCTGGTCTGATCCAGAGAGATCGACGCCACCGTTGGCCCCTGGGCGTCACTGCATGCTGCCGATGTGGATGCTGAGGACCCCTGCTGGTCGCTGCTGCATGCTGCCGATGTGGATGCTGAGGACCCCTGCTGGTCGCTGCTGCATGCTGCCGATGTGGATGCTGAGGACCCCTGCTGGTCGCTCCTAGTCGTCGTGGACCATGATGGCCGCCCCCATGAATCGCATGTGGCCGAGGGCTCCAAGCGCAGCGACTCCTGGTGGTCTTCCTCCTCCTCTGTCTGCCACGATGGCGCCGTCCTGAGATCGCACGTGGTCGGACCTCGTGGGTACTGCAGCGCCGAAAGAGATGGTCTCCGTTCTGGAGGGTTACAAGCTGCACTGCCGTTTTTAGGTTTGGACCTGCAGACTTTGCTGTAGTGGCCTTTTTTACCGCACTGGCTGCAGATTGCCGTTCTTGCCGGACACTGTTGCCGTGGATGCTTGGCCCCACCGCAAAAATAGCATCGCTGGCCACCTGGAGCTGCCGCCGTCGTCGAATCGATCTGGGAGCGCGGGTTCGCGGGGCGAGGAGGGAGCAGAGCTTGCTCCAACCACGTTGACTGCACGTGGTCCTCGGGGTACAGCGCCAAGCTCTTCGACGCCGCCTCCAACCTCACGGCCATCCCCATTGCCTGGGTCAAGTTGAGTTTCCCCTTTTCTAATAATTTAAGTCTGATGTACGAGGACCCTACCCCTGCTACGAACGCGTCTCGGGCGAGGTCTTGCATGTACTGCTCGGCGGAGACATCCTTACAGTCACAACCCCTGGCAAGCTGCAGGAGTTCATTGGCGTAGTCTTCTATGGTCTCGCCCGACTGCCGACGTCGTGTAGCGAGGAGATAACGAGCGTGAATCTCGTTGGGTGGCGTAATGTACCTATTCTTTAGGAGCTCGACGGCACCCTGGTAAGTGGAAGCTGCACGAATGGCTAGGTAAATCGTGTCGCTTACCCTTGCGTGGAGGACCTGGAGTCTATCACTGTCTGTAGTGATAGCTACCGAGGCTGCCAGGTAGTCCTCGAAGCACTTCCACCAATGTTCGAACGTGTTAGCTGCACCGACCGCACGTGGGTCCAGTGTCAGACGATCCGGTTTTAGGATCTGTTCCATATTCTCAGTTAATGTATTAAATTGATGCACCTCAATGAGCACCCGGAAACAAGGCTTTAGAACTGAAGGCTTTAATACATTAACAATGAAACTACTAACACAAATTCACCCGTTCAGACTGAAGGGGTCCTGCCGGAGCAGGGGGTCTTATACCCTGCCACCGGAGGCGGGACCCCACTGGAGTGTGCCATGATAACACTTAGGACAGGTAAACACCCTATCCCAACAACATAGTACAACCCCCATAACAACAACACCCTAGTCCAACAGTAACACAATAACAACCCCAGTGGTGAACCAACGATGGTTCACCACAGTCAGTGCGTGGAGTGTGCACGTTCTTCCCGTGTCTGCATGGGTTTCCTCCGGGTGCTCCAGTTTCCTCCCACAGTCCAAAGATGTGCTGGTTAGGTGCATTGACCATGCTAAATTCACCTTCAGTGTGCCCGAACAGGCGCTGGAGTGTGGCGACTAGGGGATTTTCACAGTAACTTCATTGCAGTGTTAATGTAAGCCTACTTGTGACTGATAAATAAACTTTACTTTTATTTACTCCACTGACCATTAAGATTTATTTACACGTTCAGAGAAATGCACTGATCATAAATCTAATATACAAAGAGGTTGCGCCTTCATCAGGGTTTTTATAATCTGCTAAGATTTACTCCACTAACCTACAAATCTTGGGACAATAAGGGACAATTTAACATGGCCAATCAACTTGACCCGTGCATTTTTGGACTATGGGAGGAAACCGGAGTACCTGGAGGAAACCCATGCAAACACTTGGGGAGAACTTGCAGACTCTGCACAGACAGTCACCCAAGGCTGAAATCGAACCCGGGTCCCTGGTGCTGTGAGGCCATGATGTAGAGATGCCGGTGTTGGACTGGGGTAAGCACAGTAAGAATGTCGATATGCGCGATCTTCTTGGAGAGAAGATTCTTCTTGCTGTGAGGCAGCAGTGCTAACCACTGTGCGTGCTGTCCCATTGAGTGATGGCTGAATCTAGTTTTACTGGCTGTTTTGCTGGTTAGGTGCATTTGAAGCTTTTGAAGCTGTTTTGTTTCTGATTTTTAAAAAATAGGTAACATATTTTACATGCTTTACCAGTCAGCATATTCATGCTCTTCCTGCATTTCCCCAATGTTACCACAGTTGACCCAAATTAAATGAGTTAGTCATCAATCTGTTGGGTTTCCTGAAGCAGGGATAGTGAATGGTACTGCCAACTGCTTTCCCATTTGATGTAATAGTTTACCTTTTCAACATTCATTACTGCTCTCTGGTATTTTGCAGTCTTATTGATATCACCCATGGCTTTTTAAAAAATTTGTGATAGTGTTACAGTAGCTTGACAGCTATAGAAAAGACTGAATATCTCACGACTTGGACCTTCATGGTTGGTAATGCCACATGCATTGTAGAAATTATATTGATATGTTAATGGGAAAGTTTGAGATTTCCAAAACATGCGCCAACAACCTAGATTTAGCAAGTGATGGGATAAACCTTTGATATGCAACTAATGTTTTATGCCAGCATTGAGAGACAGATCTCCTGTGCCACTTTATTGCAGATAATGTTAGCTAACAATTCCTGTCATGCTAGGTACCCTCGAACAAACACCTTCAGTGTTGAAGTAAAATCCAAAAAGCTATTATAAAATGAATGAATGATTCTCAAGTGCAGATGCGTTGCTGCTTTGTTGTGTTTCATTGTCCGGGCATCTTTCCGCTTGTTTGACATGCTTTAGGTCTTGAATGGCTGCTTCTTTTTTGGTTAAGTGAGTTACAATGACTTATATAATGCTAATGTTTACTACTAGAGTAATGAGAAAGGGGAAAAGAAATTTAAATGTAAATAAATCTTGTGTCATTCTGGTTTGATAATTTGCTAGAAATGTACTGTACAAATTGCACCATTGTAATCTCCACAAATTTTTGCCCAGTAAATCTTAGCAGATTATAAAAACCCTGATGAATGCACAACCTCTTTATATATCAGATTTAAGATCAGTGCATTTCTCTGAATGTGTAAATAAATCCTAATATAAACCTTGGAAATGTTGAATGGAGCAATATCCCCTCAAGTGATATGGAATGCTATTCTGTGAGTGGGCAACACAAAGTGAATAGCATTGCCTTGACTGATCCTTGCTAATTAAAAGAAAAAACTTTCCTCTCCCCTATAAAATGGACATTCTGAGAAAAGATCATCGACCTGAAATGGAAGCTCTGTTTCCCCTTCTACAGATGCTGCCTGACCTGCTGCATATTTCCCAGATTTTCGAGTTTTATTTTCCACATTCTCTTTAGGGCAGGAGGTGGGCAGCCATGAATTATCTTTGGTGCAACGATCACAGCATAGGGTGGAGTTCTCCTTGGAGCAAAGGAAATTGAAGGGAGACCTGATAGAGTGTACAAAATTATGACAGGTTTAGGTAAGGTAGACGAAGAAGAACTTGTTCCCATTAGCCAACGGTACAAAAACTGGGGGACACAGATTTAAGGTTTTGGGCAAGAGATGGGGGGATGAGAAGAATTTTTTACACAGCAAATGGTAATGACCTGGAACATGCTTCCCACAGATGGTGGAAGTGGAATCGATCAATGATTTTAAACAGGAAATTGGGATGGGCACTTGAGGGAAATTGTGGCCTTACAGGGATGGAGCAAGAGAATTGAACCAACTGGATTGCTCCACAGAGAGCCAGCATGGATTTAATGGGCGAAATGGCTGTGCCAAATTACTCAATTTACCAAAGGTACATTACAATGTTGCCTTGTCGGCAAAATGTGAGATTTGCAAAATATCAGATTTTCTAAAATCAAAGAACAGGTGTTGAATTTTACTAACCTTTCCAAATGTGGGGGAGGGCGCTGTGCAGTTTCTTTATCTCCCTTTGTCCTGGTGGAAGAAGAACTGATCAGTGATTTCAAAAGAAAGTTGAAAAGGCACACAGGAAATCCACTAGTTTGGCCGCGGGAGTGGAGCAGAGGCGCTGGCATGGCCTTGATGGGCCAAATTACTTTCTTCTGTCTGGCCTTTAAATCCGTTTTGCTCGAAATGCGGTTTGCCACAGGTATAGCTGCCAGCAATCTACTTCAACCTTTGAAATGAAACACTAATACAAAAGAAAAATGCTGCAGTTGGTGAAATGATAATGCTCAGAATTGATGAAGGATTATCGACCTGAAACATTAACTCTGTTTCTCTCCAGATGTTGCCTGACCTGCTGAGTAATTCCGACATTTTCCGTTCTTATTTTATTTTTTATATTGCATAAAAGAAACATGCTTGAAATCCTGTATTTACATTATGGCGATGATAAAAGAAAGTCTGTGTTTCTGCAAATTTTAAAAACCGTGAACGAAAGCAGGGAAAATTGCGTGCAACACAATTACAGAACATCTCCTGGTAAAACAATAGATAATGTCATTATCTTTTGAAACACTCAAAGACCAGTGTAAACCATTTATGTGTAAAATTGAAGTGCCAGGTTATACTGTAAAAAAAAAGAAAGCAATTTGTAAAACAAACCTTGTAATTTGATAACCATAATGAGGTTCGCTTCATACAATACTCTTCTCTTTTTGTAAGAAAATAAATGCTTAAAACATATTTTCTTTTTGATTCAGACCTCCATATACACATTGTCAAATTAAGTGACAGCTCAAATAGTGCAGATATAGGGAGGCATTGTCCACTTTGCCATGTTTGGTTGGAAAAGTGCACATTCTAATTATGTGTTACAATTACAGCAAAATCTTTCTTGATGCAATCTGGCAGGTGAAGGAAAAGGACTGCTGGTAAGCAGAATTCTGTGTGCAGAGGGTACCGTCGTGAGGGGTGGCTGTAACCTTGAAGCACTTGCATCAGTCATATGTTGAACGTTTTTTGCCACGGAATGTGAACACAAAGGGGAGCGGATGATGTTCTACAACATCTGGCTCCCGCTATCTCCCCACAGGCCGAGAGGTTCGGAGGTCTGAGTCAGCATTGGCTCTCCCCCACTTGTATTCTGTTTAGGATGCTAACACTGCTTTGAAGCAGCTCATTTGAAAACCCTTTGGTTGCAGTTGCTTGGGTGGGCTGGTAAGATCAGGAAAATACATTTAAAATTTAAAAGGGAAGTGTGAAAAGTGGCCGGTTGTAATAAGTCTTCAATCTGGCTTCCTGTGAAAGATTTGCCTGGAAATATTTTTGCTTTCCTCTGAAAAGTTGGACATTTTTACGTTTAGAAAATAGTTGGTTCCATGGCAGCTAATTGTTCGAATGCGGTGACTATGATCCAGCCTTTACAGCATGATGTGGTAGATTGAAACAAAATACAGGTTGAAACGACCTATTGAGCAATAAACCATGACACTTTGTTAGTTCATGTCCCAATCTCGTTGCTCATTCAACTCACTAACTGGAAAGATTACTTATTCTTGATGGGGGGGTGGGGCATAACTAACCATTATTCATCAGACGGACTCTCCTTCCTGAGTAACAATTGTTGAACAATTCGTTGCACCATGTCTGAATGGAATCTTTGGCAATAGTCCCAAAGCCTTTCTATCACCTACAAGGCACACAGTGGGTGTGCGATGGAATACTTTCCATGCCTGAAAGGATGCTGCTTATCAAACTGAAGGAGTTCAACACCATTCAGGGCAAAGTAGTTTGTTTTATCTGCACTTTATCCAATAGCCTAAATGTCTAGTGCTGGTGCACCATGGTACAGTAGGAACTACATGCAGGATGCACGACTGCAAATTACTTGGGCTTTTTCAGCAGCACTTCCCAAACATGTCAACTTCACCGTCAAGTGCAAGGACAGCAGATGGATGGACACGCCATCACCTCCATGTTCTCTTTCTTCAAAAACCACCCTGACTTGAATGTAAATAGCCAATTCCTTTATTATGGCTTGGTTAAAATCCTGAAACTTAGTCCGCTACAGCATTATCTGTCTCAGCTTTATCTCTCAAACTGGAGAAGTTCACATAGAAAGTTCACCATTTCCTTCTGAAGGGCATCTAGGAGTGGACAATAATTACCAGTGATACCCACATCCCAAAAATAAATAATCAGAAAGAAAATGTCTGCAGTTCTCCAACTGTTACTTGTTTGCACTCTAATGAGCAAATATGTAATTACTTAACATGACTGTTGCAACCTTGAGGAAAGAAAGATAGTAATTGCAGGTTGAGCATATTAATATGACATAATTGAAGCAGAACTTTAAGGTGCCACAACATAGATCTATGACTCGCACCAGCTCTCTGAATGAACACCTAGTTACATTCCCCCACCGTCTCCCTGTTTCCCTGCACATTCTTCCTTTCTGATTTCCTTTTGAATGCTTCAATTGAACCTGTCTCCACCACACTCAGGCAGCGCGTTCCAAACCCTTAACAATTCACTGCACAAAGTAAGTTTCTCCTCATATTACTTTTGCTAATTACTTTAAATCTGTGCACTCTCATTCTCAATCCATTCATGAGTGGGAGCAGTTCCCCTCCAACCAACTCTGTCCAGATTTTGAATATCTCTTATCAAATCTCCTCTCAGTCTGTTTTTCTTGAAGGGAAATGGTCCTAACTTCTACACTCTATCATCATAATAGAATTTCCTCATCCCTGAAATCATTCTTGTGAAACTCATCTGCACCCTCTCTAATGCCTTCACATCCTTCCTGAAGTGAGGCATCCAGAACTAGAGACACAACTCCAGCTGAGGCCAAACTAGTGACTTGTACAAATTCAACATAACTTCCTTGCTCTTGTTCTCTTATGTTCATGTTAATAAAGCCCAGGATACTGTATGTTTTATTAGCTGTTTTCGCAACCTGTCTTACCACCTTCAATGATTTATACACATATGCACCCAGGTCCCTCTGCTTCTCCACCCCCTTTAGAGCTGAACCATTTATTTTAAATGTTTCCTCCATATTCTGCCTACCAAAACGAATCACCTCACCCTTCTCTGCATTGAACTTCATCTGCCACCTGTCTGCCCATTCCACCAACTTGTCTATGTCCCTTTGAAATCCTGCACTATCCTCGTCACAATTCACAATTCTTTTAGCTTTTGTATCATCCACAAACTTTGAAATTGTGTCCTGTACACCAGGTTGTTAACATATATCAGGAAAAGCAAGGGTCCCAACACAACCACATTCGAAAATTCCACTACAAACCTTCCTCCAGCAGGAGAAAACATCCGTTAGCCATTACCTTCTGTCTTCTGTGGTTCTTTGTATCCATGTTGCCACTTTTTGGGTAATTGCTTTGCAACTTTGTTCTGCTACATCCTTCACACTAATTGGTGGCCTGTAAGTTACGCTAAGCAATGTAACTGCACCTTTTTTATTCCTGAATTCTGGGAGACACTTTTTCTCCAGCACTACAATCCTTTATCAGCACTCCTTTAAAGCACTCTTTTATCAAGAATGCTACCCCTCCCTATTTTCGTCTCTTTCTAAACACCTTCTATCCAGGGATATTTAACACCCAGTTCTGTCCTCCTTTGAGCCAGGTCTCTGTTATAGCCTGCAACAACATATTTCCATTTGACTATCTACAGTTGTAACTCACTCGTCTTGATTGCTATACTCCGTGCATTCATGTACATGCACAGTAACTGATTTAGAATGTATTACTGTCTCCTTTACTCTGACCACACCCATTAATCTATTATTCCTTATTCTAGTGCTATCTATCTCGTCATGTATTCTGTGCTCCTTATTACTTCTCTTTATTATCTTCTAGTTCCTACACCCCTGCTGAGTTAGACTAGGGCGGCAACACATCATCCTGGATTCGCATCTGCAACCACAGAAACACCTATCTATCAAGTCACTCATCACTTTTGCTCTTTCAGATTTCTTTTTGCCACCTTGTACAGCTAAGCCACCCATGATGCCATGAACTTGGCTCTGGCTGCACTCCTCAGATGAACCATTAAAGCCATCAGTATTCAGAACTGGATGCTGCTTGGAGAATGGAATGCACTTAGGGGACCCCTACTCTACTTGCCTGTTCTTTTTTGACTGTCTGGTGGTCACCCCTTCACTCCCTCCCTGCATATTCTTAAGCTACAGGGTGACCACATCTATAAACATGTTATCCACGAAACTCAACTTCATGGATGCTCTGCAGTGACACCAGTTACTGCTCAAATTCCACAACCAGGAGCTCAAGCTGTTGCAACAGATGATGCTTCCTGGCTGAATGGTTACCCAGGACATGGGAGACATCTCGGAGTCCCCACATAGCACAGGATGTCAATTAAGTTTTACCAATACCAATAAAATTATTATAGTTAATAGACATTAGCAATGATGATAAACCCTTCCAATACTTAGTACACCTTACTAGCTAGTGGTAATGAACTGTCTAAACTTATAAACTGTATGAAACAGTACAATAAAACGTATGAAACAGTACAATTATAATAAATTATCTGAGTTTTGAAAGAAAAATGAAAAAAATAATCATCAGCTTCCTTGTTTCCCTGTGATGTCAGATGTTGATGTTTATCAGAACCCAGTCGTTCATCAGAGGGGCTAACTGTCACATCCTTTTTCAACTGAAGGCTCCGTCGCTCTGCACACTATTTTGAACTGAAATTTCCATCGCTCTCCACATCCTTTATAAACTGAAGTCTACATCGCTCTCCATACCCTTTTTAAACTCCATGAAGAAAATGCTACATAATCCACTCCTGGTGGGAACTCGTTGTACATAATCCTCTGAGGAGAATGGTACTTTTCTCAGATGGATCTGTCTCCATCCAAGATTGGAGTAAGAGCTTTAACACAATAGAGAATGTTTTGTACCCTTGTCAAGAAATACAGTGTTGACAATTGAACTTCCGTGCTCATTGCTAGAAAAGAGAGTCTTTTAAATTTGAGAAATTTCATAACCTGAAAGAGGAGCTTGTATATTGGTATATAAATTGTACACCAACATAAACCTCCCAGCCAGAGATGGAAGTTGCTGCAGGTATCTGAACTTCATCTCTAAAGAGGAGACTAGTGACTAATGATTCTTACCTTTGGAAGGGTTATCTTTACCTGTGTGGAATGCAGGATACACTAGACTGGCCCTCACACTAAAATGAATCCCGTGATTGTGGATGATGGATTAAGCTTTATTCATGCAGTCTTAGTTTGTCTGTTTCAGTCAATCGCTATCATTTGTGTTTAGCTGAAAGATCTTGGATTCAGTTTGCTTTATAGGTCATTGATAAACTGCCCGAATGTGAAGCCTCTGGACCTGTCTGAGTGAGACCATTAGTTCAATGTTGTGATTGTCTGTCAGTAAGTATTACAGATCAGGGAGAGCTCCTGGCAGAATTTTAGTGATGGACCACAGTCACATGTTCACTGCCTAAGACGCTGTGAAAGAATGTTTCAGATATAGAAATATATTTCCTTACTGAGTCTAATGTCTGTACTTTCAGGTTTGCTACACAGGAAAATAATGGCCTCCTGTTCTACAATGGGCGATTTAATGAAAAACATGATTTTATTGCAGTGGAAATCATTGATGGACAGGTCCGGTTAAAGTACTCAACAGGTTTGTACAAAGCATATTTATGCATTAAAGGTTCAATTCAATTGCATCGGCACTTGATCTGGAAATAAATTCCCATTTGTTTATTGAGTCATGTCCAATTGATTCTATGGGATCTCATAAAATGCCATATCCCATGTGGAATTTCAGGTTAAAACTACTATTACAGTTCTTAGGAGATATCTGTTTGAATTTGTAAATCATCAAATTATACCATAGCAAAGCTAGTTACCCCTAGCACATACCTGATCAATGAATGTATTTTCAGTGATGCAATCCTTCCTTTTCTCCCCATTACAAAGATGTCAAATGGATGAAACTAGTTTTCACTCGGTCCAGTTGTGTAGCATTCGAATGGGATACGTCAATTCCCAGTCTTTACAATTCCAGCGAACCAATTCACTCCCCCATTATATTCAATTCTAATGGATTTATCCATTTCCCAATATATACAGCTCTTGACTCGAGCATAAAATTTAAATACAGTTGGAATCTTAATTTTAATGTACAGCTAACCTATTGTCAACCTTCATCAGATGTTTGCGACATCTTACTAGCACAGCATTATATGCCCATTTGGAGAGTTCTTTTCTGTGCTGTTTTAATAGGCACACATGATGCAAGTTACAGTGATGTGACACACATTTCGACACTCAAATTTGTTTTTCTGCTGAGTTGTAAGAGAAGTTCAACTAGTTTTCTGATCTTGTGCAAATAGTCCAAACAGGTTCAATTTATTATTTTTGTTTACTTCCCGCACTTTGGAGAATGGGAAAATAGGATGTGCCAATATCCCTCACACACTGCTGATATTTTTATGACTATTGCTCCACATCAAAATAAATGTAGCAGCTGAAGAGTGAAAGACTGAAACTATTTAATTAAAAACAATCTTTGGTCTGCTTTATTGGGATATTCTTTTTTTTTGCAGGGGAGTCAATGACGGTGGTAACACCTCATATTCCTGGAGGTGTCAGTGATGGGCAGTGGCACACGGTGCAGGTCCAATATTACAACAAGGTAGTAAGTTAATACCCATTCTGTATTACTGTGGGTTCTTTTTGAATTTGAAATTGTATACACTATTTTCTAAGCAGCTAATCTGTGGACAGAACAATGACTGCGTGTAAACCTATGTTAGGAAGTTTATAAAGACCAGCTTGGGCTGATTCACTGCCTAGAATTCCTCCCCTGCCTTTCTTTGAGAAGTGCTTTGACAGCAGCCTGTTCTAGGTAGTGTGGCTAAGATTGGAATTCTTGTCAGTACGTTATTGCATCTTACAGCTTTGCATTATAATATGGAGAAATAAATGCAACAGAGAAAATAAAGAAAATGAAGGAAAATGTAATGTGAAGGTGCAGTATTATCAATGAACCCAGTAAGGGTGCCAGTTAGAAGTAATGTTCTCAACCCATTTAAATTGTTCATTGAATGTTCTCCTTTTTAACTCCAGTCTATTAGAATATTCTATTTTTGAATTATCTCCAGGATAAACACAGCAATTCTATCATTGTAAATGGTGGCGAGTCAGAGTTATATATGAACATGTGAATTAGGACCCTTGTGCCTGTGCCACTATTCAGTAAGATCATGGCTGATCTGATTGTCATCTCTCACATTCCATCTACCCCGATCACTTGTAATTCTCATGTTAGTCAAGAGTCTTATCTACTGCTACCTTTAAAATATCCATTCACCCTGCCTCCACCAATCTCTGGGGAAGAGAGTTCCAAAGATTCACGATCCTCTGAGAGAAAATATTTCTTTTCTTTTCTGTCTTAAATGGGCAACCTGATTTTTGATCTTCGCCCCCTAGTTCTGGTCTCTCCCAATAGGGGAAAGATCATTTTGCATCCACCCTGTCGAGTCCCCTCAGGGTCTTATATGTTTCAATAAGATAATATCCCAATCTTCTAAACTCCGATGGATACAGGCCCAACTTGTCCGACCTTTCCTCATAAGGTTACCCCCTCCTCTCATCCCAGGTATCAGTTGAGTGAACCTTCTCTGAACTGCTTCTATCATATTTATTTTCCTTTCTTAAATAAGGAGACCAAAACTGTACGCAGTACTCTGGATGTGGTCTCACCAGCATCTGTACAAGTGTGGCAAAACATTCCTACTTTTATGTTCCATTCTCCTTGCAATAAGCAACAACATTCCATTTGCCTTCCTAATCACTTGCTGAATTGTATTTCAATCGGGTTCCACCTTGAAAATTCTCCCCTCATCCCTAGTCTTTCTTCCTCGGCTTTGTGACTAGTACATTTTGGCGAGTACATTAGGTCAGAATCTCCTGCTGATTGAAATTGGAAATATTATTAGTTTGTTCCTTGAGAAGGCATTTCATGTCAAAGGTGCTGTGAATGTTCCACTCTTGTACCATTTTTTGTCCTTTAATTGTTGCAGAATGGTTTTAAACACTTGGCAGTGACTGAATTAGGACAATAATGGCCTTACTATGAACTGGCAGGGTGAGGATGCTCATACTCCATTCTGAGTCCTTGTTACCTAAATGGTGCTGCTGAATGGCTCAGTTCTTCCTGTTCCATTGAGTTGCAGGTTCCAGCTTTGTGGTTCTGCGAATGTACCGAGAAGGAGACTGTGTCCGGAATTTTACCTGCCCCACCTGCCACGGGAATCTGAGCGGGTGAGGGGCGGACAATGGAAAGGTCCGTTGACCTTGGACGGGATTTTACGGTTTCTGGATGAGTGAGGCCGTAAAATCCCGCCCCATGTCCTTACGCACCAAACGGATAGAAAAATCAGGGAACGAGGGATGTGCCGCATTACCTTGTGTATCTTTTGCAGCTAGCTCAGAATGGCACTGCTACAAGCTTAAGGGCAAATCCCCCCCCCCACCCCCCTTTTTTTAAGCTGTAATTTGTCCGTGGCCCAGATGATAAGGACAATTGGAAGCAAAATTGAGAAATTTTATAATCTTGAGGAAAATCATGACAATCCTGGAGGCCTACTGCAATGAATCTGTTTAATGGGTTATTATTTTTCAGATCTCTTATCACTGTCGTCCTCAATCCCTGCTTTCAGTATTGTTGGTTTGCAGCTCAGTAGAACAGATCAATTATGAGCAAGTTCGATTTTGTAAACCATAATGCAGCTTTAATAACACCCACACATGCATACGCATACGCATGCACACGCACTGCTGTGGTAAGCTCTGATTTTGTTTTTAATGAGTTGATTTGAGCCAACAATTTGTGAAACATGCTGTTTCACCTACCTGTAAATAAGCAGCTCACTTGAATGAAGTGACTGTCAAAACAAAGACACTTGTTTTCCCACGATACAGTTGGCACTGGTCACTTGCTAATCTGAGAAACCTCTTTCTGATGTAAGACATTTCATATATTCATGACTCTTTATTAATTACCTTGATCTCAGTGATCTGATTATATCTTGAGGGTGTTAGGCCTAGATTCTTGTAAAGTCTCAGAGACTCTGGAGACATTGGCCTTTATCGCGAGAGGGATGGAGTATAGGAGCAGGGAGGTCATGCTGCAACTGTACAAGGTGCTGGTGAGGCCGCACCTAGAGTACCGTGTACAGTTTTGGTCCCCTTATTTAAGAAAGGATGTATTGGCTTTGGAAGGGGTGCAGAGAAGGTTCACTAGGTTGATTCCGGAGATGGGGGGTTGGCTTATGAGGAGAGATTGAGCAGACTGGGCCTGTACTCCTTGGAGTTTAGAAGGTTGAGGGGAGATCTTATAGAGACATATAAGATGATGAAGGGGTTAGACAGGATAGAAACATTGAGATTGTTTCCACTTACAATGGAAACAAGAACTAGGGGGCATAGCCTCAAAATACGGGGGAGTCAATTTAGAACAGAGTTGAGGAGGAACTTCTTCTCCCAGAGGGTAGTGAATCTTTGGAATTCTCTGCCCAATGAAGCGGTAGAGGCTACCTCATTAAATGTGTTTAAGTCGCAGATAGATAGGTTTTTAGCCAATAAGGGAATTAAGGGTTATGGGGAGCGGGCGGGTAAGTGGAACTGAACCCACTATCAGAGCAGCCATGATCTTATTGAATGGCGGAGAAGGCTTGAGGGGCCAGATGGCCTACTCCTGCTTCTATTTCTTATGTTCTTATTCCATAATGACGAGCATGTCCCAGTGTTTAAGGAAATAATGACTGGGACAAAGTCCCGATGAACTGAGGCAGGCCTTTTTAACCAGCCTGCCTTGGCACTCAGCAGCACTGTGACCACCTCTGATTTGTGTCTGGGGGTGATGGACGGCCTGACTCTATTCTGCACCCATTCCCCTCAGAAGAAAGATCCTACCATTCGGGGCACTATTTTCTGAGCTGAATGTGGCGACCCTGGAAATTTCCTGTCTCGTGCTATTCGCCTAGGGAGAGAAAATCCAGGCCTTAGAGTCTGCTCTGTCAAGCGATCGTCAGTGCTCCCACTGGTGATCCAGCACCACTTTGTGATCTATACAAGATCTCTCTCGTATACATTAATGATGTAATTGCTTGTTATATATTAAAGACTTGAATACATTTTCAGGTTTGGAAATGACACTAAGTTAGGAGGCATAGAGCATTGTGTAGATGGAGGCAGGAAGTTAAAAAGGGGCATATTTGAGTTGGCAAAGTTGGCAGATTCTGAGGTCAAATGTGGTGCTGCCCTAAAGCACAAATGGGGGACATTTTCCTCATGATGGAGGAGCAAAGAGTTTTATATGTCCTTGTGACCAAATCATTAAAAAGTAGCGCATTAGAATAAAAAGTAATCAAAAAAGCTGATGGAATGTTGGGCCTTTATCTCAATGGATTTAGAACTTAAAAGTGAGGAAATTATGCTTCAGTTGCATAGAGCTTGGTCAGATCCCATCTGGACTAGTGTCTACTGCTTTGATTATTAAACCACAGGCAAGAGATATTAGCCTTGGAGAGGATTTGGCACAGGTTCACAAGAATTATATCAGGGTTTAAAAAGTTAAACTTATGAGGACTGGTTGCCAAAATGTTGGTTTTATTCTTTTGAGTTTAGAAAGTTGAGGAATAATCATATAACATTATAATGGAATTTAAAAGGACAGGTACAGAGAACGTGTTTGCTCTGTTGGGAGAATCTAGGGCAAGGAGATGTTTTCTTGGGATTAGACATCGAATGTTTAGGCGTGAAATCTGGAAGCACTTTTCCTCGCACATCGCCAGCTTCCCATCGCCAGCCATCGCCAGCTTCCTGACCGCCAGCCTTTCGATTGCTTTCCAGGCCCCCAGCTGATCACCGGCCTCCCTGACCCCCAATGAGCAGACCCGATCACCCTCTTCCCTCCCTCTCCCACCAATCCCTAATGCAGAGTGCACAGCGAGTCCCCACTGGCCCTGCCAGCCAAGGGGAACCCCCCCCCCCCCCATTTGTGGGTGCTCAGTGGCCTTTGTCCCCACCAGCAGGGTGATCACGCCTGGTCTCTGTTGATGGAGACTAGCTTTAATCCCCGCTGGTGGGAACTTTTCCCAGCCTGGGAGACCCGCAATCGGCCGCACGCCAGTCATGAATCCCACTACAGGGTGATGTCTCCCAGCCCGCTGCCCTTGAGCAGCATGGCAGGCTGGGCGAATCGTGCCCGACACCTCTGACAGTGCTGCTGTACCTCAGTATTGCACTGGAGTGTCAGCCATGATTATTATGTTCAGGCCATGGATTGGGACTAAAATCCAGAATCTTATGATTCACTGGCGAGTGCGATACCAACTGAGTGACAACTGGTGAAGGAAAGATATCGTGCTCACGGTTCTCCTCACCTGCTTCAGTTGGACATTCTGGCAGCTTTTACCTTTGTCTTGAATAGCTGATGAACGTGAGGCATTTATTCCTGGGGAGGGGGAAATCTAGAATTGTCAAACATAACTTGCTTGAGTTACAGCTTCTACCACCTCATTTGCAGATTGTTAGAAAGAAGAAAGAAAGAAACCCTACAGCGCAGAAGGAGGCCATTCGGCCCATCGATTCTGCACCGACCACAATCCCACCCAGGCCCTACCCTCACATATTTACCCGCTAATCCCACTAACCTACGCATCTCAGGACTCTAAGGGGCAATTTCTAACCTGGCCAATCAACCTAACCCGAACATTTTTGGACTGTGGGAGGAAACCGGAGCACCCCGGAGGAAACCCACGCAGACACGGGGAGAATGTGCAAACTCCACACAGACAGTGACCCGAGCCGGGAATCGAACCCGGGACCCTGGAGCTGTGAAGCAGCAGTGTTAACCACTGTGCTACCGTGCCGCCCACGGTTATTGTTGTCTTAGATGGCCAGGGCACTAAATAAACTCCTGCTCTTTTTCAAATAGTACCTCTTGCATCCACTGGAACAAGTCAGTGGGGCTTTCTAAATACATAGGGTTTCATTTTAAAAGCTTGGGAATTAAGCATTTTCTATGTATTGTGTTAAGCTCAGGGTGCACAGCATGTGGTACAATCTGATTTCACTCCTGCAAATGGATCATAGAATCGTCGAATGGTTACAACACAGGAGGAGCCATTCAGAACCTGTTGTGTCTGTGCTGGCCCTCTGCAAGAGTAGCTCAGCTAGTCCCATTTTGGATCAAATCAAAGCAAATTCAAATTAGATTGCTATCCAGTTTTGTACAACATGATATAGATTGCAGTTTTTTTCAGATTGGGCCAGAGGCGCACATGTATTTCTTTGCAAGAGAGTACACTCAGCAACATAATCGTGTGATAGGGCCATTGCTGTACAGAATGATTGAGCATCTACATTAAATATCCGGGTGACTATATTAATATGAGAGATTGTTCCCTAGAGTACTGTCAAGGTCAGAACCATTATTATGCAATAAAAACAAAGTAAACATTTGCGTCAATAGATTGAAATAAAAGCAGAAAGTGTCAGAAGTGCACAGCAGTTGAAACAGAGTGAATGAGAAAGATGTGTTAATATTTTGGGTGTAAACTTGAGTTCCAAATATTAATCTGCTTGTCTCTCAAACTAACCAACATGTTATTTATTTTTATTAAATCATAACATTTTACAGTGCAGGTCATTTGACCCATCCACCGAAAATCTACCGCCCCGCCCGCCACGGGAATCGGAGCGGGCGAGAGGCGGACAATGGGAAGGTCCGTTGACCTCTGGCGGAATTTTCCGGTTTCGGGTCGAGTGAGGCCATAGTGCCTGTGCCAATCTTGTGAAAGAGCCTATCCAATTAGTTCCACTCCCCTGCTGCAATGCTCTTCCCTTCAAATATTCATCCAATGTCCGATTGAAAGTTATTCTTTGAGTCTGTTTTCACTAGTCTTTCAGACAATGCATTCCGCATCATCAAAACTTGCTGCATTAAAACAAAATCTCCTTATCTCACCTCTGGCTGTTTTGCCAGTTACCTTAAATAAGCATCCTCCAATTGCAGAACATTCTGCCAGTGGGAACAGTTTCCCATTAATTACTCTATGAAAATCCTTTGTGATTTTGAAAACCTCTTTAAATATTCCCTTAACCTTTTTTGCTGTAAGGAGATCAATCCCAGCTTTCCTAGCCTCCCATGTAATTGAAACTTCTCACCCCGGTACCATTTTAGTAAATCCCACGTGCATCTTCTCACTAACACCTTGATATCCTTCTTAACGTGTAGTACCCAGATATGGATACAGTACTCCAGCTGAGACCTAACCAGTGATTTATCAAGGTTTTTGTCTCAAATTTCCTCTGTTATTTTTTCTCTTTATTTCTTCGGGTTGATGGTTTGACAATCATTGCACTGAAATTCACTGCGAGGCCCCTTTCTCTGCAGAGTTAGGAGCTAACTCTACGCATTTATAGATGGAACAAAATTAACTTGAGCAGTCCTGGAGACTGTTCAGCTATACAGTATTCTCAGCATTACAGTTTTTGATACCCACACTTGCAGCTTGAGCACAGCCTTTGTTTGGGGATTTGTCTAGGGAAGTGTGCAGATAGTGTGAAAGCTGTGCCAATATAACATTATACCAACACGAATCCCTCACCAGCAACTCAAGTCATGAGCTGGGCTAATGATTGCACCCTAGAGCAATGTTTCCATTTCCTGATGTGGGAGGTTTATTAACAAGTAAGTTGCAGCAGTTTTAGCAGGCTAATGTTTTCAGGCAATGACAGTCCCATCTGGCTGCAATCATTTTGTCTTTCTCGAGTTCTGAAATCAACTTATAGCTTTGTACAAGAATTTGCAGATGATTAGACAATCCATTCGATAATTTAATTTTCACATATCTAAAAACATGTCTCTGGTGAGGAAGGAGTTCTGTTTTGCATTCTCAGTCTGTGTTGAGGTTAGACAAAGAGCAGAGCAAGGGAAAGATAAAACATGGATGAAAGATGCCTACATTAAAATACAGACACATACGTAGGAACAGACGGAGATTAAAGGGACTGATCTCTGTGGGTTACCTGGTTTCCACGGGTAAAACTATTTGCTTGAAAGTTCATTTTTACATGTTTGTACAATTTGCAGAAAATTGGAATAAGTGACCAGCTTTAACAAAAAAGTACAGAAAATGGAAAAAAAAATGATACTTTGAGGGAAATTGGTAAACATTCATAACCAACATTAATTTAAACTCTTTAATGTACTGTGCTGTATAAGTCTTGGTGGGAGGTGAGGTAATGTTCCTATTAATGTTTTATGAGTTGTTCAAAAGTGTTTCTTTGTAACGCTACCTCTTAACATGAGAAATTGCTGTTGCTTAATTGTAATTGATTTACTACTTCTCTCAATAGAATTGAGCCGTACCCTAGTGTTTTCTGTTAATTTCTATGTATGAAGTCATCTGGTAATATTTTATGAATGGTTGCCAAGTAGCGAATTAATACAGCAGCTATTCTTTTGCAACCTAATGCCTAGCCTTTATTTGATTATCTTATGTGCATTTTTTTAGCCAAAAATTGGGTCATTAGGAGTTGCGCAAGGTCCCTCAGAGCAGAAGGTGGCGATCTTAACAGTTGATGACTGTGACACCTCCATTGCCGTCCGTTTTGGGGATGATATTGGAAACTATTCATGTGCTGCAGAGGGTGTACAGTCCAGCTCCAAGAAGTAAGTGTGTAAAATATGCCAGCGCACATAGTTGATGTTATATATTGTCTCGTTGGTCTAAATTAGTAATTTATAGTTGTGATTTATGCCGCCATTGAATGTTCTCAGCAAGATAATTGGTCAAATGTTTTTAAACCACCAACTTCTCCATTATGTCCTCTTTGAATCTGATTATATTGCTTATTTCTTGCTATGTGGCATCAAACTGTATGTGTCACTACTCCATGTCCCTCAAAGAATCTGTACAGAGAACTCGCAGAAATCAACAACAAAAAAATGAAATTCACAATAAGGTTCATTTTGTGCTAAAGATGTATTTCCTTTTGAAGTGGTCCAAGTGATTAATATAATGCTAACACTATTCTGGATCTCTCACAATGGTTGCTCATGATAAGTTTGGGGATAGACTGTTCTGAAATGGTGTCCTCTGGAATTCCAATGACAACCGTGACTCCAGTTTGTAGCAAAGCTGTGCAAGACCGAATGCTATTAATGGAAAAAATTGTCCCTTCCAGAAAGCTTAGCTGATCTTTCACTGGGGAAGAAAACAAATATCTCTCTGAAGAATCCATGATATTGCAAGTTCACTAAAATCTCTTGCATTTAAATGTATCATTCTGCAATCTAACGCCTGTTTCAGGTTGCTTGGAATTTTTCAGCACTGGGGCAGTCGAATTCCAAGGAACAAGCTTTACTCATTATTTTTCCAGAAACTTTTCCAAAGAGGATTTTCAAATTTTGCTCTAATCTACATCAAAAGAATTGCGTAATCTGCAGCATCTTTCAGGTTCCCTCAGCGAACCAAGGGCAGATTGGAGCATGTGACCTCCTGCCCTTCAATCTCGCAACTTCTAAACGGCACCCAGGCATTTTTACCTGTCGACCAGAAAATTAAGTTTCTCACATAACGGGCTGAGGGATTTCATCCGAGCCAGCTTTTGGATGGTTTTCATATCAACAAATGAATCCTTCAAGATAGATTAAGCTGCTTAATCCTTTTTCCAAGATAGAATTTCCATTGCAAGAGAAATTGGGTGCATTGTCTAGTGAGCCAAAAACTCTAGGCAGTGCACAGTTTTCATTTGACTTGGAGTGGCAGTCAGCAAATCCTAATGAAGTAACAGTGTTGATTGCAGGATGAGGTTTGATAAATGTTCAACTTGTGAAATTTTCTTCCATCCCTATCATGCTTCATTTCTGTCTGATTTTCTGGAGCAGGACGAGCTGGTGTCCACACCCTCAACTTGCTGTACTAACAACTCCTAGAATCTAGAAAAAGCAAACATCTATCATGAATAATAATGAATGCATTGAATCAATTACAAAGAGTTGTGGGGAGTCATGTAATAGTCTTTTGCTACAGTTTCCCGCAAAAGACTGGTGGTAGGGGTGAAAGATGGATTCTGGAATTTTTATTGCAACACCATTTATACGTAAAATTTAAGGCTCTTTTTAATGTCTGAGCTCTCAATTGAAATTCATTGTGAGCAATATCACAGCTTATTTCACAATCAGCTGGGCACCATCCGCAAGGCACAAGTCAGGAGTGTAATGGAATATTCTCCACTTGCCCAGACGAGTGCATCTCCAATAGCACTAAAGAAGCTTGACACCATCCTGAACAAAGCAGCCCGCTTGATTGGCACCCTATCCGCCACCTTCAACATTCACTACCTCCACCACTGACACACAGTGGCAATAGTGCGGACCATCTACAAGATGCACTGCTGGAACTCACCAAGCCTGTTAAGACAGCACCTTCCACACCCATGACCACTACCACCAAGAAGGACAAGGGCAGCAGACACATGAGAACACCACAACTTGGGAGTTCCTCTCCAAGCTACCAACTATTCTGACTTGGAAATAGCACTGTGGGTGTACCTACACAACAGGCACTGTAGTGGTTCAAGAAGGCAGCTCACAACAACTTTCTCAAGGATAATGGGCTAAATGCTAGCCTAGCCAGCTACGCCTGCAATCTCTGGGTGAATGAATAAAAATGTAAACTAATAAGGCTAAAGGCTGATTAGTCCCCTGGATCTGATGGGTTGCAACCTAGGATATTTTCAGAAGTAGCTACAGAGATAATGAATGCACTGGTAGTAATCTCTTAAATTCTGGAAAAATCCCAGAGAATTGGAAAACTGCCAATGTAACACCCTTATTGAAAAAAAGGAGGGAGACAAAGAAAAATGGGTAATTAAAGGCCAGTTAACTTGACAGCTGTCATTGGGAAAATGTTCATTATAAAGGATGTAGTAGTAGAGCATTTAGAAATACATAATATAACCAAACTGAGTCAGCATAGCTTCATGAAGGAGAAATCATGCCTGACAAATTTATTAGAATTCTTTGAATTGACAATGAGCTGGATAGATAAAGGGGCATCAGTGAATGTAATATACTTGGTTTTCTAAAAAGGACTCAATAAGGTACTGCACAAAAGGCTACTTATTAAGTTAAGAGCCAGTGATGTTGGGGGTCGTATATTAGCATGGATAGAGGACTGGTTATTGAATAGAAGTCAGTTGGGATAAGAGGAGCATTTTCAGGATGGCAACCTGTAACTAGTGGAGTGCCACAGGGATCAGTGCTGGGGCTACAATTATTTACAATATGTTTTAGTGACATGGTCTAGGAAAGTGAATGTACTATTGCAAAGTTTGTAGATGACACCAAAATAGGTGGGAAGGCAAGTGGTGAGGATGACACTAAGAGTCTACAGAATGATATAGGCAGGTTAAGTGAGAGGGCAAAAACTTGGCAGATGGAATATAGTGCAGGAAAGTATGAAATTAGGCACTTTGGTAGGAAGAATAAATGAACTGCATATTATTTAAATGAAGAAAGACTGCAGAAAGCTCCAACACAGGGATTTGAGAATTTTCATACATAAATCACAAAAAGCTAGCATACAAGTTATGCAGGTAATAGGGAAGGCAAATGGAATGACAGCCTTTATTTCAAAGCGGGTGGAGCATAAAAATAGGGAATCCTTGTTAAAACTTCAGACCACACCTGGAATACTGTGAATGGTTTTCGTTCTCTTATCTGTGGAAGGATATACTGGCATTGGAGGCAGAGCAGAGAAAGTTCACTAGATTAATCCTGGGTATGGAGGGAATTTTTTTATGAGGAGTAGTGAAGTGGGTAGTGAATCTGTGAAGTTCTTTACTGCAGAGGGTTCTAAAGTCTGGGTCATTAAGATTGTCCAAGGCTGAGATATACAGATTTTTAATTGGTAAGGAAATCAAGGGTTGTGGGGATAAGGCTGGAAAGTGGAGTTGAAGATTATCAGATAAGTCATGATCACATTGAATGGTGGTGGAGAGTCGATGGCTGAATGGCCTACTTCTTCTTCATCTTATGGTCTTATGGATACATGGGAAGTCCTCACTGATGACTGGAATGCCCAGGGACAAGTAGCCAGAAAGAGTGTGGAAAAAGCAGAGGCCAAAGAGATGATCAGTTGATGGAAATGAGAGCCTGCAGAGGAGAAAAATATCAGTCGGTCTTGGCCAATGCCACTCATGAATTGGCCTCTATAGCCACAACAGACGATGTTCAATACAGAAGTGACATACACCCTGGGTGCAGTCCATTGTCCCCTGAGATGGGCTGATGCCTTGTTATAGAGACTAATAAAACAGTTCTTATTGCAAGTTGTAAATTAGTACCGAATTAGGGGATAGGCGTCTGATGTGGGCCCTTTCTCACTGGGAACTAGATGGACACTGCCTTTACTCATTTCCGTTACACTCAGGACTCATCCCCTCAGCCTAGGTGAGATTTAAACCATGTCCTGGTGGTGAAGAACCAGTGCTTAACTCATTGTACGAGCCAGTTCCCAATTATCATTTACTTGACTTAATTTTGTATTATTTAATATTGATTACTTGGAAAAAAAAGTCATCTTTAAGCACTCTGAGGAGTAAGAAAAGAACTTGATGGGTCTTTCAACTGACGGTACACAGTAGATATATTCCAGCACAGACACTTGGGAAAGATCTGAGACTAAAGATGGATAGTTTTGATTCTTTTTTCACTTACTGTTAGACATAATGAAGGGAATGTTCCACATCAGTTTTTGGGGGGCATGAATGGCAGAGGGGATGGAGAATTGAACGGGTGACCCAAAATGGCTTTTACGCAAGTGAGATTTCCCTGCTTGATTGCCTCTGTCCTGCCAACGATGTAATGGAGATCTCTACTTTTAGTTTGCAGCACGGTGACACAGTGGTTAGCACTGCTGCCTCACAACGCCAGGGACTCAGGTTTGATTCCTGGCTTGGGTCATTGTCTGTGCGGAGTCTGCACATTCTCCTCATGTCTGTGTGGGTTTCCTCCCACAGTCTGAAAGATGTGCTGGTTAGATGCATTGACCATGCTAAATTCTCCCTCAGTGTACCCAAACAGGTGCCAGAGTGTGGCAACTTATGCGATTTTCACAGTAACTTCATTGCAGTGTTGATGTAAGCCTACTTGTGACACTAATAAATAAACTTTAAACTTTATATGCATATTAGGTGCTAACACCTGATTGTGTCCCATCTCTCCCCCCCCTCCCCCATTGGACTGTCCATTCATGCCATTGTGAATCATGACAGGTCCTGCACAACATGCACCTGGTGAACAAAACCTGCTGGAGGCACACAGGTAAGTACAGCCCCAGGGGAAGAGGATACCCTGGGATTGCTCTGGCATTTAAAAATGGCAGCCCAATCTTTTAGTTGCCTAAGTTGCTGCTGGGCCGGCTCTGACCCTTCCCTTACATTTTTTTAAGCAAGTGTCAAAAAATATGCAGGAAACAACCAAGCAATGCAGCCGGCAGGCCACACTCTGCTTTTCCTACTCGAGTTGACACTTGGCCAAAAAATAGCAGAATTCTGCCCAAGGTCTCCTCAATACTGATGTCTCTCAGACCAACAGTACTGAACCTTCAAGCAAAATTACCCCCACTACATACAGAAATAGACCAAGTGGTCTTCGAAGATCAGAATTCTCGATTAACTTTTATACAAATTACTAGTCGTAACATTTACCCATCAAAAAATTTGAAAGCTGCTGTGCCTGGAATAAATTTATCTTTCCAGAACAACTTGTGTGTTGATAATGGAGCTAACAAGTTTTATTTGTGTAGCACCTAAGATGCTTGGTGACTCTTATGACATGTGGCATTCCATCAATTTTGTGATTACCTTTTATTCTGTAACTTTTAATAGCATTGATTTCCAGGAAGTGAAATCAGGGCAATTACAGAAATTGAGATCTTATTGAGTCCAATTTAAAGTAAACTGTCAAATGAGAGGTTGCTAAAATCCCCAGGCTTCATAAATGCCTGGTAACTTAGTCTTGCAGCCAGTTGTCAGTGTATAATCCATACGTGAATTATTTCTCAAGTAATGTATCCGATAACATTATACTTTTGCCATTTGCTAATAGGTCCCTGGATCTCACCGGTCCTTTACTACTTGGGGGTGTCCCAAACCTACCTGAGAACTTCCCAGTGGTTAACACTGAGTTTGTGGGATGTATGAAAGAACTTCACATTGACAACAAACGTGTTGACATGGCAGCCTACATTGCCAATAATGGTACCTTTCCAGGTATGGAGTTATGTACTTCTAATCTGGTTGTCAATACATTGCACATATATACTGTGTATCTCTCTCTCCTTCTCTCTCTATCTGAACTGTGTGCAAAGTCAGTATAAAAAATATGTACTTTCCTCTAAAAAAT